>NC_057799.1:317437962-317584444 GCF_018294505.1 Triticum aestivum
GCAGTCCCACGTGTCAGTGAAGAGGCAAGCCGAAGCGCGTTTCGTTTGCGTGAGCCGTGTGCAGGACCGAACGTGTGTGGGGTGCAATGCGACCGCGACAGGGGTGCTGTCAGTGTACTGCCTTTTTTCCTTTTAAACTAGGTGCTTCATCCCCTAAAGAAAAAAACTTGGTGCTTCACGCGATCCATCGATGCTACTACTAGTAATCCGGTAATCCAGACTAAAATGGCGCAGCCGGGTCTTTTCCCGCGCGATATGCTGGGAGGTTGGCTCAGTTGGATTTTTTTAGGACGAGTAATGCTACACCTACGTAATCCCAGTTACGTAATTAACGTAATGTGAAACATGTGAGCTGTTGATTGTAGATTGGGGGGAGGGAGGGGTCCACCACCATGAAAAACAGGGAGGAGAGAGAGAGGCTATTTATGTTAACACTTTTGTAGGTTCCCGTAGATGTAGAAAGATGTGAAATGCGTGAATGTGTATTGGACGTACTATTGGAGTGCCTAAGATAATTGTGTATGTAGACTATGTGTTTATTTACTTTGCATGTTAGCTTTGTCTCGGTTCAATAAAAAGCAGAGTTGGTGATGATGGTGTGCCTGCCATCCTACAACATAGGCCGTCCGATCTATATCTAACGGATAGGAAGGAAACTATGACTATTTACCCGCATTCCTCTCCACATTTGCAGATAAGGCCTTCCCTCGTTCATCCTTTTCTCCCACAAGATCTTGATGTTCCGTGCAACGCACGTGCATCTTGTTATTACTCCTACAATATACTATATTATTGTGAAAGTTCATATACACTGGCCGAGATCAATGCAAACACGGCAGATTTTCATTACATTTCTAACTTTTATAGGACAGAAAAATAAAAGAAACCCGACCCTAAACCTATTCTACAGCGGCGACCGATGTCCTCCATCTGCGATCTCCATGTACGGGGGCGGGGTTCAAGACCCGTGAAGTGAAGGTGCGGTCTCCGGCGAGGAAGAGTAGAACACGGGAAACGGACCGGCCAGTTGGCACACCATGCCCTGCTGGCTCCCATGCCCTGCTCATCCTCAGAGGAGTCCCCAACCTCGGTGGTGCCAGACGTTGGACGGCGGCAAGTAGGACGCGTGGCTGACGGTGCTCCCGTCGTCAGCCGCCAGCATGGCCACCGCTTGTGCGGTCGCGTCCACGTCCGGCTACGCCGCTATTGCGTCGCGAGCGGCGACTTGAGCGAGGGCGGTGACCTATAGCTTCATCCCCGAAGACAAGCTCTCCCGCATAGCGTTTGCGCTCGCAGTCATGGCGGATGTGGTGCCACGTAGTAGGACGATGCGCTATGGTGTGGAGGTTAGCTGGGCGTTGTCGCTTTAAGTAGCGCATTTCGGTGAGGCCAAGCGTCCGGGTGCGTCATTAAGTCACCGGAGTTGGTTCCTCGGGCACTGAGCCTCTTAACGACGACATACGGAAGGACGACATGAATGCGGGCAGCTAGCGCCGGCTGGGAACGCACCGCGTGACGGCGTGACGGACGAGGGTTTTGGTGTGCCAGGGTAGTCAGCTGCGGTCGTGGCAACGTTGGTGATGCCCTTTGCTCACATGCGACCCCACATGTCATTGAAAAAGCAAGACGACCCGGCATGGTCTTAGGTCCTGGGGATGCAGTTGGCCGCGCTACACCACTCCGCGGACGCGTCGCGGCGCGCGCGCACTTCGGCGCCCCGTGCATCCTCGACGAGCCGGGTGTTGATCTGCTGGTCGTGCCACAGCTCTAACGCCACCCTCGGCACACTGAAACCGACCGTGTAAAGCGACAATGAGCATGTCACTCCCGCATGCCCTATTTGAACATTCCGCCGAGTATCATTCACATGTGGGCCTAGACCATGCTTGTATTTCCAATGCTGTAATTTGTCTGACATGCATACAAACAAACGGTTCGTTTAAAGTTTCACTTTGCCTCCACTACGTGTCGCTTCCCGTCTTAGTTTTGACATCCCATTTGGTTCATGCCCCGACACATCTTGACGAGATCGATTGATGTTGAGAGATCAATTGCGTGTCGTGCAAGGAGATAAAGGTTTGCTCTATTTCTATGATAGAAATGACCGGCGTGGGGGGGGCGGTCTGTGGGGATCAGAGGGAGTATATTGTACGTTCATAAGCGAAACGAACGTATTATACCCACCCTATTCCTCTTTCAATCGATCTCCAGACCCCGAGATGAAATCGAGAGAGAACGAGTGGGTGCATGTGTGATACCTAAGGCGGATTCAAAATTTTGAACCGGTGATCATAGCATCCACAAATCATATATAAAGGGTATTCAATGTTCGTTTCGCTCTTGAACATACAATATACTCCCTCCGAATCTTTCTAGTTTACATATAAGTTTTATGTGTAGTCAAAGTATCTCTACTTTGATCAAACTTACAGAAAAAGTATCAACATTGAACAACGCGCAATCAATATTGTTAGATTCGTACGTACTCCTAGATTTGTATTCAAACAAACATGGTTTCCAATTTGTTTTCAACCACGTGAATGTGCTTGTTCTCGCGCATGCTCTTCCTACTAGGATTTCGCCACGTATAGCCAGTCCAATGGTAACTTTTTTAAGCTCCCTGTCCAATAGTACTAGTGGAGTACTGACAACATCTGTAGTAGAGTATGCAGTGCTCATAGTACTCCCTCCTTCCATTTATATAGGGCCTATGTGGAGGAGAGAGATGTGAAAAAGTAAGGGGAGTGAGCTCTCATGCAAGAGCCTAGCTATATATGCATTCCTAGTTAAATACAATAAATATGAAGAAAGAGATAGAGAGGAGATGGAAAAAAGTACTAGCCAACCTTTTTTTTGCGGGAAATAGCCAACCTTATAGCCCACACTACTGTATGAGTGCATATAGATGGTGGCTATAGATGACGGCGAGCGGGTGGCTGATCGGGCGGCACGGCGCGTGACGGCCAGGGATCTTCCTATCTCAGGTACCCCCCATGATTCCCTAGCTCCCCCCTTGTCTGCTTCTTCTCCTGTTCGTCTAGGTCTGCAGTCGCAGTCCAATGCTCATCTTTTGCATATCTTAGAGGACGTAGGTATTACTTGTGATCCTAGTTTTGCATCTCCCTCTTCGTTATTGGATATCATTCGGGCTAATGACGTGGCACAGGCTGATATTGCTAGGGCTAAGGAGGTTGCATCTAGGGCTGACGCCTCATTGGTTGTGGCCGATGGGGTCGAGGGGGGACCTGATAGGGATCAAGTTCCCTCCATTGCGCCTCGACTCAGGGCTGGCAAGCGTTCTAAATCCTGCATTGCCCTAGCAGGTCGAGTCTTCGCATTAAAAATCTCCCTGTCCGATGAAGGCGTTATTTTGGAATATTAGGGGTTTCGGCGCTAGGGGGCGCAGGGACCAACTTAAAGATCTAGTCCGATCTGAGAACATAGATATCATTGGCCTTGTTGAAACTCTTAAACCTTCCTTCTCCTCGAACGAACTTTCTGCAGTGGCTGGGATCGATAGGTTTGATTGGAACCATTTGCCGTCCTCGGGTCACTCGGGTGGCATTCTTCTTGGCACTAAAAGAGATTGTTCGACTTTGTTGCCTTTGATTCTGGTATTTTTTGGGCTAGTACTGTTGTATCTCACCACTCCCTCAATTTACTCCTGGAAGTTATGGTGGTTTACGGTCCGGCTGAACATTCTCTTTCTCATCTTTTCTTGGACGAAATTCTTAATAAGATAGAATCTTGTGACCTCCCTCTACTTATTGGTGGCGATTTTAACTTGATGCGCTCTCCTCTGGATAAAAACTCGCCTAACTTTTCCTGGCCTGTAGCTTATGCGTTCAACGCTTTTATCAGGGACTCTGCTATCCGCAAAATTCCTAGGGTTGGTGCCCGTTACACATGGACGAATCACCAAACGGCTCCCATCCGCTCTGTTCTTGATCGTGTTTTTATTTGCCCTAGGTGGGACGCTCTGCTCCCTCTGGCCTCCCTGCGGGCATTGCCCATCGTGGGATCTGACCATACGCCCTTGATTCTTGACGACAGGATTCGCTCTGTCTCCTCTTTGCGATTTCAGTTTGATGCGTCTTGGCTCCTGGTTGATGGTTTTGCTGACTTGATTGCGAATAAGATTTCTTCCTTCCTCTCTTCGACTCGGCGTTCTTTTGGTCCGATGGACGACTGGCACCAATGCTCATATTTCCTTCATAAGTTTTTTGCATGGGTGGGCTATGAATCATGTTGTCGAGTCTAGGCGTGACAAGGTTCGGATCGCTGCCCAAATCGGGGCCTTGGATGCTCGCGCGGATGGCCCTGGCCTCTCCTCCTCTGAATGGCAAGCCAGGTATGATTTAGAAGAGGCCTTGTTGGCCCTGCACCGGCAAGAGGAAGTCTACTGGAAACAAAGGGGCACCATTAACTGGACTCTAAAGGGCGATTCCCCTACTGCATACTTCTTCGCCATAGCCAACGGCAGGCGTCACCGTTGCATGATCGATAGCCTACTTATTAATAATGCTAGGGTCTCTGATCCCTCCCAGATTATGTCACATGTGGTTAACTTCTTCTCTTAGCTACTCTCTGCTAAGCCTGAGGTAGGCTTTAGATTGGCCAATTCTTTCTGGACCTCTCAGGATCAGGTTACGAGTGATGATAATGACGCCTGGCTGATTCCCCTCTCTGATGAGGAGATTTTCGATACGATACTCACAGCCAACTCAAATGCGGCATCAGGTCCTGATGGTTTCTCCATTCCCTTTTAGGCATTTTTGGCCTCAGCTGCGGGGTCTTATCCATGCTATCATTCATGGCTTCTGGCTGGGAACCGTCGATATTTCTCGACTAAACTATGCGGTACTTACTCTTATTCCTAAAGTCAAAGGGGCTGACTTAATTACTCAGTTTAGGCCTATAGCCTTGATCAATAACTTCGCGAAGCTTCCGGCTAAAGGCTTTGCCACTAGGCTCTCCCCCATTGCCCACCGCTCCCTTAGCCCGTTCCAAACGGCTTTCATTAAGGGCAGGTTCATTCTCAATGGTATTCTTTGTCTCCATGAGATTGTTCATGATCTGCGAGCCCGCGGCTCCAAAGCGGTAATCCTGAAACTGGATTTCGAAAAAGCTTACGATTCGGTCAGTTGGAAATTCCTTCGGCAAGTGCTACTAGCCAAAGGGTTTGATGGTGCGGTAGTTCATAGGCTCATGCAGTTGGTTATGGGTGGCCACAGTGTGGTTTCGGTCAATGGAAATGTTAGCCACTTCTTCGCCAACGGTAGGGGCCTGAGGCAAGGTGACCCTGCTTCTCCTCTTCTCTTCAACTTTGTCGCGGATGCTTTATCCATATTTTAACTAGGGCTGCCGCAGCCGGGCACATTATTCCTGTCTGCTCCCACCTTGTTCCTAATGGTATTTTCCACCTACAATATGCGGATCATACCATCATTATGGTTGACCTAAATGAGGAGTGCATTATCCACCTGAAATTCTTGCTCCTCTGCTTCGAAGCGCTGTCGGGTCTCAAAATTAACTTCGCCAAGAGTGAAGTCATTGTTACTGGGGTCTCGGACGTTAAGGCCCAAAGAGTTGCTCATCTCCTCAATTGCTCTCTAGGATCCTTCCCTTTCAAATACCTTGGCCTCCCGATCTCTCCCCTCAAGCTCTTGGCTAGAGACTTTGCTCTGGCTGTCACTAAGGTGGGAAATCGGGTCCTACCTTGGAGAGGACGGAAAAATACCCAAGCGGGCAAGGTTGCCCTTATCAATGCTTGCCTCTCCTCCCTCCCCATGTTCCTGATGGGATTCTATCTTCTCTCTGGAGGGATCCATGCTGGATTTGACAAGCACATAAGTGCCTTCTATTGGAATTCGGCTGATAATTAACGCAGATATAGGATGGTGAAATGGAAACTCATCTGCAGACCCAAGAACCTGGGCGGGTTAGGCATTACTAATACGGTTGTCATGAATAAATGCCTCATTTTAATGTGGTGGTGGAAAATCATGTCCTCTGTTGAGAGCCCTCTTTGGCTAACCATCCTCAAGGCTAAGTACTTTCAGGGATCGAGTCCCATGTTTGCTTTGCCCGTTGGTGGCTCCCAATTTTGGCGCCAGCTTGTTAAAGTTCGTCCGATTTTCCAGTCTCTGGTTAAATTTGTAGTTCGGAATGGTAAGTCTACTCGTTTCTGGTTAGCTTGGTGGTACGGTGAGTCCACCTTGGCTGTGGCCTTCCCGGCTCTTTTTTCTTACTGCCATAATCCGGAGATCTCTATCTTCGAGCTCTCCCTGAATAACTGGGACCTAGATCTCCGCAGGACGCTCTGTCCTGTAGAGTTGGAAGATTGGCATCGCCTTACTGCTTGATTCCCCTTGCTCTCGGAGGAAGAGGACTCGGTCATCTGGCCCCATTTTGCTTCTCGTCGTTTTTCGGTCAAGTCGGTCTATGCCAAACTGATCTCTGGCTCTCCCACGTCCAAGTTCAATTGCATCTGGAGAGCTCGTGTCCCCCCTAAGATGAAGATTTTCTTGTGGCAAGATTTCTGTGGGAAGCTTCCCACGGAGGATCAAATTCGGAAAAGGAACGACCCGGGCTCTGATAGATATGCTCTTTGTGGGGACATCGAAAACACTGACCATATTTTCTTTCATTGCTCTTTGGCTAAATTCGTGCGGAGCTGTATTCGTTTTTGGCTGCAAGTGAGCTGGAACCCGTCGTCCTTCGTGGACTTGAGACGGCTTTCCAGCGGCTTATCTCGCACTTGTAAGAGGATTTTCTGGGTTGGGTTTGCGGCGATCTGTTGGTCGCTGTGGACCACGCGCAACAAATTTACCATCGAGCATACCTTCCCGACTAATCCTATGAGTTGCTTATTTAAAGCTGGTGTATTCCTGCAGCAGTGGAGATTATTGATTAAGGAGGCGGACCTCGAAGCTTTCGACGCTATGACATCCAAGATTCGGTCTACGGCTTCTTCCTTGTTGCGGCGGAATCGGTCGGCGCCTTAGTTCTGCTTGCTTTTATCCTATCGTTTGATTGCTGGCCTGCGTGCCATGATCGGCTCGTTAGCCATGTACGCTAAACTTCTTTTGGTTGCCTGCTACCTTGTTGGTTTGGCTGTTGGTTGTTGATGGTGATACTCTGCCTGGTGGCTTTATTTATAAAGTCGGGCGCATGCCTTTTCTCTAAATCGATTGTTGGAAATATGCCCTAGAGGCAATAATAAAATGGTTATTATTATATTTCCTTGTTCATGATAATTGTCTATTGTTCATGCTATAATTGTGTTATCCGGAAACCGTAATACATGTGTGAATACATAGACCACAACATGTCCCTAGTGAGCCTCTAGTTGACTAGCTCATTGATCAATAGATGGTTACGGTTTTCCTGACTATGGACATTGGATGTCATTGATAACGGGATCACATCATTAGGAGAATGATGTGATGGACAAGACCCAATCCTAAGCATAGCACAAGATTGTGTAGTTCGTCTGCTAGAGCTTTTCCAAATGTCAAGTATCATTTCCTTAGACCATGAGATTGTGCAACTCCCGGATACCATAGGAGTGCTTTGGGTGTGCCAAACGTCACAACGTAACTGGGTGGCTATAAAGGTGCACTACGGGTATCTCCGAAAGTGTCTGTTGGGTTGGCACGAATCGAGACTGGGATTTGTCACTCCGTGTGACGGAGAGGTATCTCTGGGCCCACTCTGTAATGCATCATCATAATGAGCTCAATGTGACCAAGTGTTTGGTCACGGGATCATGCATTACAGTACGAGTAAAGTGACTTGCCGGTAACGAGATTGAACAAGGTATTGGGATACCGATGATCGAATCTCGGGCAAGTAACGTACCGATTGACAAAGGGAATTGTATACGGGATTGATTAAATCCTCGACATCGTGGTTCATCCGATGAGATCATCGTGGAACATGTGGGAGCCAACATGGGTATCCAGATCCCGCTGTTGGTTATTGACCGGAGAGTCGTCTCGGTCATGTCTGCATGTCTCCCGAACCCGTAGGGTCTACACACTTAAGGTTCGGTGATGCTAGAGTTGTAGAGATATTAGTATGCGGTTAACCGAAAGTTGTTCGGAGTCCCGGATGAGATCCCGGACGTCACGAGGAGTTCCGGAATGGTCCGGAGGTAAAGATTTATATATGGGAAGTCCTATTTTGGCCACCGGAAAATGTTCGGGATTTTTCGGTATTGTACCAGGAAGGTTCTAGAAGGTTCCGAAGTGGGGCCCACCTGCATGGGGGGACCCACATGAACGTGGGTAGTGGGAGCAAGGCCCCACACCCCTGGTCAAGGCGCACCAAGATCCCACCTTAGAAGGAATAAGATCATATCCCGAAGGGATAAGATCAAGATCCCTAAAAAGGGGGATAACAATCGGTGGGGAAGGGAAATGATGGGATTTCTTTCCCCCACCTTTGCCAACGCCCCAATGGACTTGGAGGGCAAGAAACCAGCGCCCTCCATCCCTATATATAGTGGGGAGGCGCATGGGAGCAGCACCCCAAGCCCTGGCGCCTCCCTCCCTCCCGTGACACCTCTTCCTCCCCGCTTGCGCTTGGCGAAGCCCTGCCGGGATCCCGCTACTTCCACCACCACGCCGTCGTGCTGCTGGATCTTCATCAACTTCTCCTCCCCCCTTGCTGGATCAAGAAGGAGGAGACGTCCCCGCTCCGTACGTGTGTTGAACGCGGAGGTGCCGTCCGTTCGGCGCTAGGATCATCGGTGATTTGGATCACGACGAGTACGACTCCATCAACCCCGTTCTCTTGAACGCTTCCGCGCGCGATCTACAAGGGTATGTAGATGCACTCCCCTCTCTCTCTTTGCTAGATGTCTCCTAGATTGATCTTGGTGACACGTAGGAAAATTTTAATTTCTGCAACGATCTCCAACATCGATGACATGGCAGTTCCTTATAGCCATCGGCTAGCTATATTATTAACCATGCTCTATAATGCGTTTTTCAAAACCGCCCTTGACTATTGACAAGATTAATAGTACATGAGATGTATAATGTGAAAATTATATCATTGGAAGCTCCTTTCACATACGAATTTGACCGTATGCTTTGTGTAAGTTGCATGTCATATATTATTACTCTAACATTTGGTCAAAGTTAGCCTCGAAAAACGCATTAGGCCCTGTAGATG
The DNA here is from genome assembly GCF_018294505.1 of Triticum aestivum. Classification (NCBI taxonomy): domain Eukaryota; kingdom Viridiplantae; phylum Streptophyta; class Magnoliopsida; order Poales; family Poaceae; genus Triticum; species Triticum aestivum. The sequence goes on from NC_057799.1 coordinate 317,447,146, forward strand.
GAAGGAGGGAGTAGTAGTGCAAGTGGATCCTCTGACGTAGGTATCCCTGCCTTACCCTCCCTTTCGTTCACTTACTGGTGGACACCATGCTTGCTAGGCCCCGCATGTCAGTTACTCAATGGTTTCAGCCACGTCAGGGGATTCTCATCCATAGTATACTCTCTCTATTTTCATTTACTCTGCATAAAACGGAGGGAGTGGTAGTATAAATGACGCGGGTGGGGGAGGGGGAGGGAAGTCGGTTTGCTCTCAACTAGGTCCCACAAGTGAGCGAAAACGCAAGACGAAGCGCATTCCATTCGGTGAGCGACGTGGAGGGTCCAGCATGCCGGGGTGCAACGCGAACGCGACAAGAGCGATGTACAGTCAAAACCGATTGACCGGTCATCATCGGAACCACTATTCACACCAGAACCTTCGTTGCTTGGCCTACGCCAGCCACTGCCCCAAAACCGCACCTCCTCCCCAGCCCATTCCCCCACCTTTCGATCCCCTAGCCCGCATCAAGCGTCCCCTAGTTCGCCGGGAAGCCATGGTGCGCTGCAAGATCACGTACTACAAGATGCTGATGCCGGAGCGCCGTGCAGAAATCGCGGCGGCGGTCGGCGCCACAGACCTCCGTTCCCAAGCTTGCTTTGCGGCAGGCCAATCCCCGAGTTCTCTGGAGCCAAGCTACGAGGAGGAGGAAGCCGATCCAATGTTCATGGCGGAGGTCGCGGCGCAGAAGGCCCCCGATGGGTATGAGACGATGGACGTCGACTTCGTGCCGGCGTCCGGGTCCCCCACGGTGCAGGCGGACCAACGGTTCAACCTGGCAACACTAAAGGAGCACCGGGAGGCAGAGGCTCAACTCGACACAGAGCGCGTGCATGCCGCTGCCATCGAGGCTCCCCTGCAGGCGGAACCGGATGTCGCAGATGTGAACCGGGTGGCGGAGGCTCAACTTCAGGCAGAGCGCGCGGATGCCACTGCCATCGAGGCCCTCCTGCAGGTGGAACCGGACGTCCTCGACTTGAACCGGGCGGCGGAGGCTCAATTTGACACGGAGCATGCGGATGCCGCTGCCATCGAGGCCCTCCTGCAGGCGGAACCGGACGTCCTCGACTTGAACCAAGCGGCGGAGGCTCAACTCGACGCGGAGAGCGCGGATGCCGCTGCCATCGAGGCCCTCCTGTAGGCAGAACCGAACGTCCTCGACTTGAACCGGGCGGTGCTCTCTTCCGTGCAGAGCGCCCGCATGCTCCGCGTGAGAGAGTAGCTGGAGGCCGAGGACAACCACGGTGCGGAGACACAGGTCAGCAGCTACGGCTGGTTCGCGCCCGCAGCCAAAGACGACGAGGCCGTCTCGTTCCGTGATCAGGATAGTTTTCTTTATGTTGTTGTTTTTAGGGATCTTTTGCTATGTAAAAACATATATTGTAATGCAAGTCGCCTGACTTTCATCATTTGGGTCAGTCTACCAGTTCAGGCGGTTGGATGAATATCCTACGTCTCCTAACCCTTCTTCCTCACCTCTTCTTCTTCCCCAAAAGACCACCGCATGGGTCGTACGGATCCTCCCCAACATGTGGTTGGATAAACATACTGTATGAACGAAAATTATGTGTCAGCGGTAGGATGGCTGAGTTTGGTTTGTTCACATGCGGTAGCACATGTCAGTGAGGGGTGCGTTCCCTTGGTTGGGTTTGCAGCGTGCAGGAGTGACTGTGTGAGTGTGCGGAGCGACCGTGTGAGGGTGCGGTGCGACCGCGACAGCCGTGCGCAAGTGTACGTCCTTTTCATTTTGAAAACTTTGGCAAGCTTGGCAAAAATGTGTTGCGAAGTATGGCAATGCAAGGCCTAGACCCAAACAGGATAAGTACGTCCGGGATCCGGCTTGCCTGCTCCCTCCCCATGCTCCCATCCGTGCTCCCACCTCATCAAACATGAGTACTAGTGTTAATAAAGAAAGGCGGGGTTTTCCTTCGCGGGATTAATCGATACAAATCCTCGTTTAACGTGTCAATTAATGCGTATTTTTTTCTCCAAAGCCCAAAGAGCTAACCATCTCACTCCTCATCGCTTGATTAATGCAGCGCCATGCAAACCAACCTTCTCACTTCCGAATGCATGCGAGGGTATATTAATGTCCTTGGTTGCTAGTACGAGGCAAACCCCATCAATTTTGCCTCGATTAGTGTTAGTGGCCTTTTGCAAATTGTAATTTTGATATACTGGCCTTGTGTACAAAAAATGGAGGTAGTAACTATTTCACTTCCTTCCCCATTGCGGTGACGTCGACGATATCTCGGACGTTATGGTTTGGCGAAGTGCATTCGATTGAGAACACCGTTGAGGGAGACCACGGTAAGTCAGTCGCAAGTGCCGCCTGCAAGCCGAGACAACCGCCTTATTTGCATCCAGGAAGTCCGTTGAACCAAAGGATGCGTAACTGCACTACTACTACTAGTACACAATAGCATCGTCCGTCCAGCTTAGTGCGGTGATGTGGTTTCTCGAAGAAGACGATGGAGAAGCGGAGTCAGCGAAGAGTGAAATGATGGTTGCTTCATCCGTGCTTTGTGATTTGATGCCTCAATTCTTTGTGATTTGTGATACAAGGGATAGGGGAGTAGACTCTGTGCTCTATACTGTACATGCGTCCAAGCACGGGAGCAAGAGGAGAGACGTTGCATTTTTCTATTCCTTCAATCAATTAGGGAGCTTTGTGATGCGGAGCATCCTACGATCATCCCCATGTACACTACGACGAGACCTCAACCTTGCACCATTGGACACAAGGTGAACTCGCCCCTTTCCGAATCTTCCCTTTCCGCATGTAAGACATGGATGCTACTTCAAGCGTGGACCTTGTGCATACTCAGGTACACCCGAGGAGATCATGGAGAGCCCAAGGACCAAGGCCAAGTGTGCGCGGGAGCGAAGGAAGGAGAAGGAAGAAGAGCCAGCTGCTACAGGCCCCGGACATCCGGCCCCAGCCCGGACATCCGGACCAGCCCGGACATCCGGCCCGACCCCCGGAAATCCGGCGCCCATCAGAGAATGCACCCGAAGCTAAACCCCATCAGCCCGGACATCCGGCCAGAAGCCCGGACATCCGGCTCTTCGTGAGCCGCCGGACATCCGGCCCCCAGCCCGGACATCCGGCACCTGCCTGTGCGCAGAGAACGGGCCAAGGGCCCATGTATCCCCCCTCTCACTCACCCCTTCGTGGGCTAACACTATATATAGACCCCCACCTCCTCCTAGTTAGGGTTAGCAAAGGATTAGCTCATTTAGAGATAGAGCTTTGCTCATCCATTACGGATCTACTCCACGAGAGAGACCGAGGCCCCTCTACGAAGAAGATCACCTTGGATTCAAGACCCCCTCTTGGGTGGCCCCCATCAAGACCTCCTCACAGAGAAGAACCGGTTACCTTTGTATCGTCCTTTGTTGACTTTGGATCTTGTATCTTACCTTTGTGTTCATCGATCTAGCGCATGTGTGATCTATTCTTGTTGGTTGAGTGATTTCTCTCGCGTTCCTCTCGTGTTCCCCTCGTGTATCCCCTCGTGTTCATCACGTTCTTCGTAGGGATCCGCTCCTTTCGTGAAAGATCGGCCATCTAGCGTTCCACCCTACATCATCTTGGTATCAGAGCCAGGTTCCACCCATTTATGATGAATATGATGATGAGCATGTTGAATTGCCTAGTTATGATGCTATGCTCCATACGATATCATGTGAAAATTCTATTGGTCACTTCCTGTTTGACAATCCATTGAACTTGTCATATGCTATGAGTGAGATCTCCCATATTGCTTCATTTCAATCTCAACATAGTAACTATGCATGCCCCATTAAGATAAATCCCATTTGCACTTATGGCATAGATGACGAAATGATGGTCATTGGCTTTTGTTTTTCATGTGATGATATTGCCATGCTTCCTTTACATGATTTACGCAATTCATCTACTATGCCATGCCATGATCACATTGCTCCGAATGCATTGTTTTGGATGTTGTCAATATTCTCCATGTGATGTTTCTACAAATGCTCATGAGGAGACCCCCATAGTTTCCTCATACATATTAGGAGATTTTGATGCATTCCATACTTTGCATGATTCCCATGATTGCTTGCACCATATGCATTCCATGAATAACAATGCTCTACATATTTCCCATGATGCATTACACAATTTGAGTCACCATTATGCTATACATAATAACAAACCTCTCATGATGGATGACATGTTTCTATATCACACATCTCATTTATTTGAGCATTGACTATTTTGTGCTAACCAACACATGCACATGCGCATCATGATGGATGATGTGTACATCTGCCACGCACACACAATTTTCTCTTTGTCATTGTTTTGTGTAGGTACTCACGTATACTCATCTACCTCTCAATCCCAAGAGTTGACAAAACGAGCTATTGAGAGCAAAGATGACTCGGGATCCCGTGGATTGTCCTTCCCACCATTCCCTTCGCGCAACGACTTCGCGCATCTATTTTACTTGGTTCTCACACGGCTATGGGCTATTTACCACTTGTCACCTTATGCCCATTCTATCGTGTTCACTTTGCATGTTATGCCTCTTTACATGACTTTGGCATGCAATTGTGACCCTTGCTTGCATTTACCCATGATACACCATTATGCCACTTCTATGTGTGTTTGCATGCTTGGTGGAGATCCTTGTTGCTATTGCCATGTTTATCATGTGCCTCATGCTATTGTTGATTCTTGTGTTGGGAGAGTCATGATGTTCCATTGCTATTTACATAGGACTTCTTGCCAATACAATGATGATACTTTCCTCATATCTTGCTTTCATGCTTGTGATATGTCATGTGCTTTATTCATGCCCACTATTTGCACACATGACATGCTTGCCATGATTCCTTCTAGTATGTTGCATCTTCGCACTACTAGCTTGCTTGACTTGATCGCTATGATTGCTTGCTTTGTCGCATCACCTATGTTCCACTCTTACTTGCTTTCCTAGGTTGATGACATATATGTTCATGCCTCTCACGTGATATATCTTGATCTTTGTCACTTGTCTCTGTTAGTTGCACCTCTCATATGCCATTATAGTGAGTGCACCCATGCTATGCTTATTGATCGTGGAGACTTGGACATATTACTTGTGATGCATGCTTGCTTGTTTAAGCCTATTGTCTTTGGTTGTAGTTGCATCTTATGCTTCCATACCATACCACACCTTGCCCTTTCTTATGATAAGAATGATGAGAACACTTGTTGGGTATCTTACCACTCGAATGATAGGTGCTACATTTGCACTAACCTCATTTGTTTTTCCGAGTGTTTGTCATGTTCTTTCATTTTGAGGAATTCACAAGGCGGTACCATCGCGAGACATATTGGTCATGTGAAGGCGTACATGATGTGCAACACCAACATTTTTGACATCCTCATAAAGGTGAACTCATTCCCTTTGAGCCATTCTCAAATATGCATATTGGATGGGCCATACTTTCATTGTTGTTTCCTTCTTCTTGTCTACATGATACATATATTGGATGGAGGACCGACATTGGGTATGGACCCTTTGGACCTTCAAGTTGAGGAGTGCCCGGACTTAGTGGATGCACCATCGGACCAACACTTCTACCACGACATCGAGCTATGGTACAACACCACCCATGACAAATTTGCATCTTATGCATGGATTGACTCACATTATGATTGCTTTGTTGCATCTCCCATTACTATGTCATCCATGATATATGAGCTTGTGTATTTCCTTAGCAAATTTGTTGTGATCTTTCTTGATGGCATATTCATACATCATGATCATATTGCCCACCATCAATTGCATGATCACATAGTCACATTGAACACCAATTACCATGTTCATGCTCTTGATAAACCATCTCATTATGACATCATTTTGCACAATGGTAGAATTTATAGCTTTGTGCATCATACCAATTGCCATACTTTTGTGTGCACAACAAATGAATTTGCTTCCATGATTGCCTTACATATCATTCTATATCATTTGGCTAAGCTTCATGCACCTTGTCATGATCAATCTCATCAGACGAACTCATGCTTATCTGATGGACACTTTGTGGACATGGTGGTGTATCTCACCTTTGTGTTCATCGATCTAGCGCATGTGTGATCTATTCTTGTTGGTTGAGTGATTTCTCTCGCATTTCTCTCGTGTTCCCCTCATGTTTCCCCTCGTGTTCATCACGTTCTTCGTAAGGATCCGCTCCTTTCGTGAAAGATCGGCCATCTAGGGTTCCACCCTACATCACTTTGGTTCCATCTTTTTGGCTTTGGCAGCACCGTCCACAATGGTTCCTATTGATGCCAAAAGCTATTTTCACATTTGTCTACACATTGTGGATGCCCTTAACCGTACCACTTGGTTTTGCTCCTGGGTGCTATCTATACAAATCTCAATTATATTGATCTAAAAAATTATAGAATCAAGATTAGTAAAAAGGAGGTGATTTTGCCGCACGGATGGCGGGGGAGGTTTCTTATTTTTAGAGGACGCTGGCCTGGCGGTTTGCTAACATGCGGTCTCACGTGTCAGTGCTTTATCAAGCCGATCCGCGTCCCACATGAGGCAGAACAATGGCAGAAGCAACACGTGGTTAACTTGAAGAAGATGAGGGAGAAGCGGATTCAGCAACAAGTGAAATGATGGTTGCTTCGCCCCTCCAACTTCTTTTTTAGCATTATTAGTTCGTCCCTCCAACTTAACTGCGGGAAAGGTGCAGCTTTGTGATTTGACGCCTCATTGCTCATTACTACGCCGGCGCCATGACTGGGGTGCTTCACCCCTGCTGCTCTGCACTGTATTTCGGTATGGCACGTGGACCCCGTAGCATGATGTCCCACATCTCGGCGAACGGGACTAGAACATTTATGAAAGCGAGCGCTCCACTCTTACGACGGAGGAGTACACGACACGGCGGCCCCGTGAACTGTCACTTGTACTGTATAGTACTATAGTTTTGTTGTTTAGCACGATCCATCGATACAAACCCGATTAATAGGAAAGGGTGAGATTTTTCCCGCGCGGTAGATGATACTGGACATACATTTCAAAGGCAATTTTAATGTATGCAAACTGAATAATTAAGTAACAATATGATATCTAGTAAACTAAAAACACATACGATTTATTGTGTTAGAGTGTAGTAGTAGTGTTGTATTGCATAGTTGTTAGATGTAACATGTGAGAACGTGTAGAGATGTAGTTTTGGAGGGCCTACAGAGAGAAAAGCGTAATACGGTCACCGAACTTCAGAATACGCTCATTACGGTCACTATATACGTTTTGCGGTGATTATACGGTCACTTGCTCACCGTTCAGCATCGGATTGCACTCTGTTGACCAGCCAAATAGTCTGCATGGCACCATGTTGACCTGTTAAATTGACCACGTTCCTTGTGGGTCCCACATGTCAGTTCACATAGGAAAAAGGTCAGATAAGCACAAATTTACGCAGGCGCGACAAGACTCCAACCCGTGAGCGGGAATCACCTTGTTGTGTATGTGTCTGTCAGGGCCTAATGTGTGCGCATGCATGTGTAGGTTGAGGACTTGAGCGTGAGAGTGTGTGTTGGTCGTGTGGTGTGTGCATGCATGCATGCGTGTGTGTGTGTGTGTGAGTGTTGCGTGCGTGCGTGGCTGCGTGTGTACGTGTGAGTGTTGCGTGTGTGCGTGGCTGCATGTGTTCGTGTGAGTGTTGCGTGTATGCAGTTCGTGTGCATGCGTGCGTGTGTGTATAATCACCACACCATCTCTTGTGTGTTAAAACAGACGGCTCAGCATACCAATACAGGGCCACCTTGTCCGTTGTGCCCGCGGTCATGACTTCGAACCACCGTCCAATATTTTTTGTCGTTTGTTTTCATTCTTACTAGCAAGATGCCCGTGCGTTGCACGTAACATCAAGATGAATTTGTATGACTAGTTTATATTGTGAGAGAAAAGGATGAACGAGGGAAGGCCTTATTTGCAAATGTGGAGAGGTGTGTGGGTACCTTTTTGCAAAATTGCCATAGTTTCCTTGCTGTCTGCCAGATATAAATCGGACGGCCTATATTGCAGGATGGCAGGCACACCATCATCACCAACTCTGTTTTTTATAAGAGTGTAGAAGAGTAGATACAAGCCGACATGTGGGCCCAATGGTAGTGAGATAATGTGATGCAACACTAGAGGGGCCACGTGGAGCATTTAACTGGTCAACTAGTCGTGTCTTGAGCAAATACAGAGCTGTACGGTGAGCCTGTGACTGTATAATAACCACAAAACATAAATGGTGACCGTAATGAGTGGATTCTGAAGTCCAATGTACGTATCGTGCTTTCGCTCCAAATACAATGATCATCACTGTATATATCGCGAGAGAAAGATGAAACATGCGTGAATCTGTTGGTGGCTTACTTTTAGAGGACCTGGAGATAGTTTGTGTGTGTACGTGAAAGGGGCGTAGAGGGGGTGTATGCGAGGGGGAGAGAGATGCTCTTCGTTTCTCTTTATTATGACTAAATTTATATATAGTATAAAAATATAAAAATTCACAGTGCGGAATAAATATCATTGTGGGCACCATGCAATGCAAATTAACGTTCATACTCCTCCATATAACTTTATAATGTTGTATATATGTAGAAATTCTAAAATAATTTTTTGGCCACACTTTATTCAAAAGGAATGTTGTATGCGAAATAAACGTGAAGAGAGGGCTTTTTAGATCAATGGGCTACGTGATGTAACATGTGTGAATGTGTAGTTGATGTATTTGGCAGGGCCTAGAGAGGTATGTGTGTGTATTACGAATTCGAGAGAGGCATGGATAGAGGGGCCGGCGGGGGGAGGGGCGTGGGAGAGATAGCACGAGAAATGAGAGAGGTCTAGAGAGAGAGACTAATATGATGTCACGGCGAGAGATTCCCTTGAGTGTGTATATGCAAGGGGGTGGGGATAGAGGCATGAGGAGATTTTTTTTGTGTGGTGTCTGTGTTGGTATGTGTGGGTGTGAGAAGATAACAAGACCTGGGGGTAGAGGGTGTGTCACCGCATGAGGTCCGGTGGGTCGAGGTGAGTCCCTTGGTTCGGTTCCGTCCTACGCCACATTGGTCGGCCCGTGACGCATTTAGGGAGACCCATGGATGAGTTGTCGTACAAGACAACGATAGCAGAACTGTGAAGGACTCTGTGTCCACTAACAAAGCCAGCTAGGATTTGCAACCCTGGGTTCTCGGACTAAGGTAACCCCTTATCTCTGATATTACTATTCATCCAACCTAACTTTAAGGGGCATCCTATAGAATGCTCTGCTAGAATCATAATCGTCGATTAGGAACAGAGGTGTGAGACAATGCGTGAGAGACAAACCTAAAGATAATGTGCGTACAAGAGACATGTAGGCAGGTCTATGTACATAGAAAGGGTCGATGGGGATTGTGCGTGTGTATGCTTGTGAGAGGAAGAGTGCTTGTGATAAAGGTTAGTGAAAACAGTCGTAAATGGTTATGAGAGGGAGGGAGGGTTATATCGAGAGCATGTCTGTGAGAAAGACACCTCGGGAGAGAGAGTGTGAGCATGTGTGAGAGACCACCGATGGAGAGTGAAACTACACGTAAAAGACTGATGTACACATTGATTAAAGATATAAATTGTATCCAAATATTAGGATGGGATGATGATATTTGCAATTCGCGTAAGGAACGGTCATTGATCCATCAGACATCTAGATTCTATCGAATTTGAGCATGTCTATGTTATTATTCGACACAATTGATCCACATAGTTAGTATTTTGAACTCCTGACAATGCATCGCTTTAGCAATCGAATATAAACGTGAGCATAGTTCATGTTGTGTGTATAAATCACATTATACATACGAAAGTTACACAATGAACATTATAAATAGCTAGCTATGAACTAGCATACATTTGAATTCAACTTAAGGTGGTTTAAAAAAATCGAATTCAACATGAAGTCCATTCAATTATTTGAATTCGATATCATGGCATTTGTAAATCATACCTAAATTATGGGGGCACCAATCTTTGCTCTGATTTTGTACATAATAGCATATATAGTCGTGTACAAAATAGATTCAAATTTAGCTCCTCCATTCCAAAATAATCATAGTTATAGGATTTTCAGGTGTCAAAATTTCAAAAAGAAGTGGATAATTTAATGAGGTTTTCAAACATACAAGGTCAAATTTAACGTTGTCTATTTAAGTCAATCCTCAAAGTTCAAGAGTACTCTAAACGTGAATGCTTCTGTTTCAAAATTTCGAACGAAGCGCCAAAAGAGCCTCTACTCGCCCGAAACCGCATGAGACCAATGTTTGGTAGTAGAAGGAAATTACTTTTCTAACTCTGACCCGTGAAACCTGCCGGCCCGACGTCCAAAGGTCTAAACCGGGGTAGGTTTGTACCTTCATCAAGACGCCACGCAACCACCTTCGAAAAACATTCGTACACAATGGCCACCTAAGCACACATGCGTGTGGCCGAAATCGCTCCCGCCCACTATTTGGGACACCTGGGATTACCATCCTACCCCCGACCCGTAGTAGGTCCGAAATTTAAGAGGGGGGTAAAGTTTGTACTTTCCCCACATTTCAAACAAGCGTGTCCCATCTGTTCAAAAAAGCCAAAAACAAGCGCGTCCCAGACCGAAACATGGATCTCCCTTAGCTCCCCCTGCCCCTGCCCCCCGTCCGATTCCCCATTCGTACTCCGTGGGCGCCAAAACTACCTCTCCACCAGCCACGAAACCCCGGCGTCCTCCGTCCGCCACCCCATCCCACCATCAACCGCCGCCCTCCTCCATCACGCTGGAGCCGATACCCCGATGTCGTCGTCGACCGCAACCTCAATCGCAACGCCCCCCACGGCTAGTAGTTGAAGCCGAGGCCGAGCCGTCCGTACCTGAGCCAGTTCAACCACGCCGTCCTGCGCCTCACCACTGCCGCTCCAACTTCGCCACCGTCCACCGCACCGGAGCTGTTCCCGCTACGCCGTCCTTCGCCGCCTCGGATCTGCTTCCCCTCCGCCGACACACGGCCACGGCAACACAGTCAACAATTTGGCCATGGGTTCATCCAAGCCTGCACCCTCCTTCGAAACATCGGTTCCCCGGCAAAAAGAAGAAGATCGCCGCGACATGTGGAGGAGACCACGCCGGCGACCGAAAATGGTACTCCTCTTCCCTTATTCGTGCAAATCTTATGTGTCTGCTTGCACAGTATTCATCCCACCGAAGACACTAGTTGACCGCTTCTTCTTGATACTAGATGTTCCTAGTAACTCGCGATGCACAAGGTTTCTCCCCATATACGATTTCACCTTAGCTAGAGGTCCGTCGCCCCCTTGGATTTCAATTCCTGGTCAGTTGATTCCCAATTAACGGAATCATTCCCCGGCGTAACAGGCGCTAGTCCTCCTATTACGCCGGGGAAGCAGCGCCTCGGTGTGGGTCCTAGAGCTACTGGCGCCCAATCTGGAGGTCGTCCGGGATTAAAGGGATGGCATGGGGCGCTGCCAAGCATGGTGGTGGTGTGAGGTCGAGGGGAGGGTGGGGCGGCGGACGCAGGGGTCTGGGTCAGTGGACGCTGGCGGTTCGAGAAAGATCGTCAACGGTGAATGGCGGGAGGTAGACGAAGGCCATCTACCCATTCCTTATAGATCGAACGGTTCATAAAAAAATTCGACTGACCTATTTATTTTTAGTCGACTGTTAGCTTGATAGGACCACATGTGGTGGTGTGCTGGAGGAGTACCTGCATTTCCTATGCTCATATATTACAAAATCATACGGAGTAGAATCTAATTTTGTTTGCCATGCAATGTTGTAGAGCTATCATATGTCTCGTGTCATTTATTTTTCAGCCACCTGCTATCTGCTACTTTTACAGTGCACTAGTTCTGCACAGGCTTCACCCATACTCTCACTATTGTGTTTTTATGCAAGGGTATTTCAGACCCTGCCTTGACAGAAGGAGAAAAGAGAAGAGAGAAGTCACTCCAGCGTGGTACGCGGCTAGGCCAGACATGTTTCAAGACTTTAAAGGGTGTAGTGTCAGCAGATGGAGACGGGGAACGTAGCTCTTGAGTTGATGATCTCGCTCGCCGTGAACCACCATCCCAGGTGCTTGCTTTAACTTCACGGTGTCATATGTGGTTGCATGTTGCATATGGTGTCTAGCTTGTATTCGAAAGGCCGAAGTCGGTCTTTATCAAGATAAGGAAAGATATTTTTCACATGAACCACCATCCCGGGAGCACCAGAAGACAAATAGCTAGCAAGGGCACTGGCCGAGCCAGTGACAAGCCCAGCACAGACATGCATCACCTGGAAGCCAACTAAAAAGCCACGATGGTGGCGCAGTAGCCCGCCTCCCACCAGGCTCTCAGGTCCTAGATGATCTCACCACTCCAGCCGGATGTCTACCTTGTATTGTTTCCAATTTGGTTAAATTGCATCTGCTTAGCTTACACACTATACCTTTGAATATGACATCCCTTCCTGTTATTGGTACATACTAGTACATCTGTCTATTAACCATGTTCTTACATCAAACTAATGTTCTTGTGTATCCCTCATCAATACTTATGATGAGGCAGTCAGGCGAGTGGACTACTGTGATAAAAGATCCTCAATTAAAGAATGCAGCGTCAGCCTCCCCACATGATTCTCAAGAAACAGCAAGGCTAGATGAAGATAGTGAATGTAGCTCTATAGTTGATTACCGCATTTCCCCTACACTAGCATCGCAGGTGCTTGCTCTAACTTGCAGCGTGATATGTGGTTGCATGTTGCATATGGTGTCTAGATTGTAATTCTTCCAATCTGGTTAAATTGCATGTGATATTCTGCTTAGTTTATACATTATACCTGTTAATGTGACATGCCTTTCTGTTTTTAGTACATAGTACATCTGTCTATTAAGCATGTCCTTACATAAAACTATTGCTTTTTTGTATCCCGCATAAATCAATATGACGAGACACCTTTAGTATATGCAGTGTGATATTAGTTGCATCTTTCATATGATTTATAGCATGCGCTAGTTCTAATTTGTTGAAATGCCATTTATGATGGGACGCTTTTAACTTTGCAGAGTCATATTGGTTGCATCTTTCATGTGGTGTCTAGCTTGCATTGCTTCTTATTTGTTGAAATGGTTTCTGCTTAGTTTACACAAACAGTTGTGAATATGCCATGTTGTCCTATTTTTCGTATTATTCCATCCTGGAATCATGTGTTTGCCTTACATCAAAGTAGTGATTGTCACTATCATGCACGAATGAGTTCTGAAGAGTGAAGTTTATTGCTTTTTCTTGTCGGTTTTACTTGACAATTCAAAATCAATAAAAGCGGAAGGAAGTTAGCAAGGCAGCGGATGAAGGTGCTCCTTCCAAACGGAGGGCCTCTACAGATTCTACTCCTCCATCCCCCCAAGATGATTTCCAAGACAACACATGCATAGACACTCAACGTAGCTGTATTGGTGATGGGCACGTCTCCCCTAGTGCACCATCACAGGTGCTCCCTCTAACTTGGCACTGTTATATGTGGTTGCATGTTATGTATGATGTCTAGCTTGTATTGCTTATAATTTTGTTGAATTTCATCTGCTTACTTTACACATTATACTCCCTCCATTCCAAAATAGATGACTCAACTTTGTACTAACTTTAACACAAAGTTAGTGCAAATATGGGTCATCTATTTTGGAACGGAGGGAGTACTTGTGAGTAAGACACGTGTTCCTGTTTCTAGAACATACAATATCTGTCTATCACACCATGTTCTTACATCAAAGTACTACTGTTGTGTAACCTGCAACAATCACTTATCATAAGACACGTTTGACTTGGGAGTGTGATATAGGTTACATCTCGCATTCTTTTCTAGCTTGTACTACTTCTAATTTGTTGAAATGGCACTTATGACGAGACAGTTTTAACTTGGTAGAGTGATATTCATTGCATCTTTCATATGGTGTCTAGCTTTCATTGCTTCTAATTTGTTGAAATGCCTTCTCCTTAGTTTACACATTGTCGTGGAATTGTCACGGCAGATGTCCTAGTGTGAGGACTTAGTCGTGGAGCCATCGCAACTAAATTAGCTTCAAGGGGTTAATAAGGACAAAAGACACGAGGAGTTTATACTGGTTTGGCCCCTTGCGGTGAAGGTAAAGGCCTAATCCAGTTTGAGGTGGTATTCCTAGGGTTTCGATGACCAGGGAGCGAATACGCTTAACCTGGCTCTCGATCTGTTGTTTCTTGTCCTAAGCCGCCACTGGGTCGTTGTAACATCCCAAAATTCTAAATTTTGGAATGTTATATTAAATAAATTATATGATTGTTTGTTTGATTGATTGACTGAAAGTGAGTGGAATTTGAAACTTTTGAAAGTTGAATGAGAGGGAATAAAAGGACTTTCCCAAAACTTTCATCTTTGCAATTTGATGTCCATGAATTCAAATTCATTTCAACACAAAACCCTAGAGTGAAGATGACATGACTTCTTCCATTTGAATTCCAAAGGGTTTTCGAAAAGATTTGAATTCCATTTGGAAATATTTCAAATTCTAAAACTTTATGCAGCTCAATGATTTTCATGAGAGAAGATAAAATGACTTCTCCAATTATATGAAATATGAGTTGGAAGTTAAAAAAGAATCAAATTGAAAGTCATCTGAAAGTATTTTGAAACTCCCTTTCAAGTTTGGAATTATTTGGATTTTATTCAAAATTATTTTTCTCCTAAAAATAAATAAATGGAAATAAGGGTAAAATGATTCCCTTCAATGGAAAATTAGGAGAAAATAATTTTGGTATTTTAAAAATGATTTTTGTTGAGTTTTATTGCAATAGTAGCACTGTTTGCCTTTTTGTGTATTTTATTTGAACCTGGAAAATCGTTCATGTTTTAGGAAATGTTTTTCTGAAAATTTTGATATATTATATGTCCTATATAATTTTTTTCTCTATATCTTATTTTCTCCCTGTCTTATTCCAAAAACAAGGGAAAACCTAGCGCTAGCCAGGCCAGGCAGCCCAGGAGCCAGCCGGCCCAGCCAACGAGCCACTCGAGCCGCGGCCCAGCCAGCGCCGTCGCCCGAAGCCCCTCTCCTTCAGTCGCCCGCTCCTCTCTCTCTCGCCCTTGTGCCACTGACCGCTGGGCCCCACTGCCCGATCGCCCTTGCCCGCTGCTTCTTCTTCCTCTCCACGCCAAACCGCGCCGCCGCCACCGCCGAATCCCGCGATCCTCGAGATCCTCTCCACGATCTTCCCCCTCCTCCAAGAACCCCTCCCCCTATATATACCCCTCTTCCTCGTTCGTTTCCGCCCTAAAGCTGCCCCGAACCCCTCTCCCCCGCACGTATTGCCTCGCCGGAGCTCGAGCACCGCCGCCACGCCATTGTGCCGCAGCACTCGACCCCGACCACCTTGCCGCCACCTGAGATCACCACCGTAACCCCATCGCTCGTCCGCATCTCCCCGTGCCCTCACCCAAGCCCGAAACGCATCGGAGCGCCGTCATCCTCCGAAGCCCGAACGCCATCGCCGCGTCAACCTCACCGCCGTCCTCCTCTGACGTCCCTGAGCTCACCACCGACCACCATCGTCATCGCCATCGTCTTCCGCATCTCCTGGACGCCTTCCCCGTCACCGGGGACCACCGGAGGCGTCGACCGCGTTGAACCCGAGCCGCCGGAACCTCGCCGGAGTCACCTCGCCGCCGTTGTGAGCATCCCCTCACTTCTCCCGCGTTCGATCTTTTTTCAACGCTCTAGATTAGATCTATCGAGTAGGTTGTTTTTTTTAATAGATCGGTTTAGTTCCGGTTTGGTACGGTTTTTATTCGGTTTAGATCGGTTCAGGTCTAGTCGTTTTAGCCGATCGGTCTTTCTGTTTTAGCCCGTACACGTTTGTGTTATTTTACGACCGAGCGCTAGATAGTTCAGATCGGCCACCTCCCTGGCCCGATAGCAGTAGGCCACATAGCTAGTGCGCGATTGTTTTTTTTTATTTTCGTTTCTGTTTTAAAAACAGAATAGTTCTGATTTTATATTGCTTATAACTTTTATGTTTTAGATCCAAATTTACTGTTTCTTTTTGCATTAGTTTTATAATTTCTTGAAGTTTCTGCTAGTGCAATTGGATTTCATATTTGAGTTGTTTAAAATTGAATTTGATGAAATTTGTTCAAATCACCAACTTGGTCGTATCTTGAGTTTTATAAAATATTTTTGATTGATTCTTTTTGCTACTGTTTTGTTATAGTTTTGTCTATCCAGTAGCTTATAGTGATTTATTTTTAGTTTATTTTAAATCAAGTTTTTAGCAAAACAGTACTGTTTTAGTTATAGTTTTGTTTTAAGTCTTTTCTTTATTGCTTTTATTAGTTTTAAATTATTTCTTTTTTGTCACTCTTGAAAAATTTAGTTTAGTTTCTGTTAGTCAACAAAAGAAAATTTTGTTTTTGTTTTAAAAACTTATTTTACTTAGTTTTGTAGGAAAACTTGTTTGGGTCATAGTTAGTGTTTCATAGAAGCTTTTTATTTGTTTATTTTTACAAATAAAATTTTATGAAAAATACCTTCTGTTAACTTAGTTGTTTTACTTTGTATTTTCTGTTAATTTATTAATTTAGTGTTTTAATTGTTGTTAAGTTTTTACTTAGGACAAAACTGTTTTGTGTTATGTCTTAGAGTTTTCTTTAGTAGTTTTGTTGTGTAGTTTTCCTTTGTTTTTATTTGGTGTCCCTTGTTGATTTGCAGTTTATTTGTTGGTTTTATTATGAGTGTTAGAATTGCTTGCTAGTATGTTTGCTTATTTGAATGCTATGTTTGACTATATAGATTTTCAATGGAGTGACGAATAGTTCTACCAAGTCATTATTCTGAGAGCGTTATTATCTTCATCAAGTATTACCAGGCAAGTTCACTTTGACCATGTTTTTCATACCTATGTTTTATTGCATTTAGTGTCATCTTTGAAACAATCCCTCCAGTAGTGATATTGAATTCTTGTAGTTGAGTAGTATGCATGAGGTAGGAACCCATCACCCTGTTACCAAGCCCGGGACGTTATTTATTTTAATGCTACGCTATAGTACACGGGGTTTGGTATGAGTGCACGAGAGTGGTGTGAAGAAGGAGGACTCTACGTCAATGACGACAACTCCATGATGGAATATGCGAGGACTTCATCTTCAAGGCCTCAAGACTTCAAGACTCGAGACAAGAATTCAATACACACTACTGGGTGAAGGACGGTTGACGGGCACCCTGGAGAAACCAGTGGATGGCCGGGATGCATGGAGACGTGCCATGACATCTTGCAGAAAGCTTCACCCAGACTCAAAGAGACGGAAGAATACTTCATGCCCGGAAGCTTACCTGTGCAACCGCAAGTCACTATGGGCTCTGGCTTGGTTGACCTTAGTTGTGACTCTGGCTGGGACGGTGCTAGCAGATGTAGAACTATGGTAGGATTGGATGAGCACCGGACAGTGGTCAGGGGAACTCTTTGGAAGACCATGTTTCGGTCGTCTTGTTCTCAAACACCCTGAAGTGCGAGAACGTAAAAAGAGGGATCGAATCTTGCGGGTAAAGTGTACAAACCTCTGCAGAGGGTTAAAACCTAATCGATTAGCCGTGTCCCCGGTTATGGACAATTTGAGCCTCTGGACTTGGATCTATCTCGGAACTCTCAACACCGGACTAATAACATAATTGTGGGCAAGTTATGATGATTTTGGGCTATGAGACATCGGTTGGCGGAACCATGTCATGATAGAAAACTCCATAGTGCAGACTCCTGATGTTCCTTTGTTATAGGAAAATAAAACCAGCTTTTACGCAAACAAAACTCAGATACAGAGCCACAAAGCCATATTGCATATAGTATAGTTTATCATATGTTTTTCTTACAGTGATCTTGCCGGTGCATTCAATGTACTGACCTACACGGCTGCAACGTATCATGTTGCAGGATTATTTCTACGACGAGTGAGTTTCATTGATTGGGTTACGGTCTACACTCAACCTGCCGATGGCGTTGATGGGACTCCACACCCGATTGTTTGTTTCCGCTGAGACTTATGAGGTATATATCGGTTTTACGTTATTTATACATGTGATTGCACTTTGATATCTACATTGATGTACTGTGTGTGCCAGCATACTGATCCAGGGATGGCACAGATACACAGAGGCTTGACCGTCTGAGGTCGGGTCGCTACAGATATGGTATCAGAGCCAGGTTGACTGTAGGACGTGACCCTAGAAATCGGAAAGCCCTAGGATAGGATATCTCTAAAACTTTATTTTCAAAAAGACTCTTACTTCTCGTCTTTTCAGATTTTTTTCAAGTAGTCCCTCTTACCTCCAATAGCCGGAGTATACCCTTTTCCCTTTTGACCACACGGAGGATCAACTGATGTCACTCCAAGAAGTGCAAGTTATCGGACAAATGATGACCAACTCAGAGTAAAGAGGATTACACTATATATTTCGGAGGAAAGAAGCTACAGCAGTTGAAGACTCTGAAGGCTTGAAGAATTCAGAGACTCTGAAGATTGATTTGACCTTTAGAAGACCAAACCCCAGTTATATATACTTACGTTAGATACGACGATTTGTGAGCTGTCATTTGTATGATGTTTTTCCGACAGCCGCAAATAAAACCGGTTTCTTCAAAACTATTGTTTGTATTGTGTGTATCCCTCCCCACCTCTCTCATATCTCACCCCAAAACCCTTGGAACCAATAGATGAATGAAGATGGACTTGTGTTCTCTGGACCGACGACTCAGTTGGAGGCAGAGCTATGGACTCAGAACATGGAGAATCACTTTGGGAGCTATTTGGTTTCAAGGAAGAATGAAGTATCGCACGCTCTTCAGTACTTTGAAGGAAGTGCTGCAACATGGTGGCAGATGCATCAAGCCATACAAGGATGGAATGGAGCAAAGACTTGCAAGAATTCAAGAAGACTCTGACAAGATCTCGTCTTATCCGGAAGCACCATGATAACCCGAAGAAGAAACCTTGTGCATGCAAGATTTGAAGAGAAATAGGACACACCCAAGAGGAACACAAGGATGGATGCCCTCATTGTGAGGAGAATCACCCAGCTGAAGAATGCCCGACTGGGCAGGTTACTTGTTTCCTGTGTGAAGGAGTTACTCATTTCCTGGCTCAGTGCCAAATTTACCCCAAGGTACAGGAAATTACCAAGCAGCAGAAAGAAGCCCTTAGGAAATGTTTGGAAGAATCCATGATGGAGGAAGTCATTGCTATTCATGTGGAGAAGAAGGACATTATTCCCAGTATTGCACGAAGGAAAGAGAAGAGTATCTCAGAGACTTCCCGACAGCAGAAGTGAAGTTTGACCCTCGGGAAATAGAATCTCTGATCATTACGGAAAAATCCAGGAAGAGGAAACGAAGGCATCCCCAGAACAACCCAATTTCTGTAGAGAAGGACCTGAGTAATATCACTTGTTACAGGTGCAAGGATTTAGATCATTACGCTGGTAAATGTCCAGAGAAGAAGCCAAGAACCCAAAGAGTAGACGCCATCTCCAAGAAGCCCAAAGACTTATCAAAAGTTATTTGTTTTCATTGCAAGGAAGCAGGAAATTATGCTACTAAATGTCCCGACAAGATGAAAGCTGGAGCTGAGTAGTTGGAATTTTGATATTGGTAGTAAGTGTAGTAGAAAGTAATTTTATTTTCATGAGTTCGATGAGTTGGATTATGTAATGGAAGTCTCAGAGTTTGTAATGGATTCATGAATCAATAAAGTTAATGTGTGATTTCATATGTTGAATTATATGAGTTGTTACTCCATGAAGAAAGAGCTTTGACCATTTTCGAGGATATGAGAAAATATGGTCCATGGAAGAATTTGTGCATTTCAAGGGTTAGTACCCTATGAGGACACTCACAAATGGAAAGTAAAATGTATTCCGCAGAGTGGAGTCTGGACAATAGGAGTATGAGTTTTATTTCGATACATTGATTGCACCAAGAGTATGAAGGAATGAAGTATTATCGGAATTAAATGGAGGTGTAATGTTGGAATGTGGAACAATATAACTCAAAAGGATGAGTTAAAGTTGTGCAACTATTGAAGTGGGCCCACAACCTACAGGCCCAGGAGTTAATAAGGATCAAGCAATACTTTGTTAAAAGAAGAAATTTGGAAGAAGCTGTTATTTGATCAGCAGACGTTTCTTAGGAGGATACTATAACCCGAGAGTTGTGAAGAAACATTAGATGTCTTGTTTAGCTTGCAGAAATAATGGATTTACCCAAACCCAGTTCGGCGACAAGAGAAATTCTGCAATGCTCGTGAGGATGCCCAAGTGTTAGAAGACGTGATTCACCGTTAGTGTATGAAGTAATGGTTCAAGTACGGGATGGATTGGCCCCCATACCGGAGACTTCTATCATGAATTATCATATGTTGATGGAAAATCAGAGAGAATCGAAAACCTTAGAAGAGTGTCAATACGACAAGCCAAAAACCTTAGAATGGTAGGAGGATTGATCCCTGTAATAGGCAACCGTTGCCAATCGTAGGTTATTCGGTGAGACTCAACCCCGACCATTTTCCTGCAGGAGAAACCATAAATTGTTGACCACCATGAGATCTTGATAGTTGTTTAGTATTGGCGACAGACCCGTCAGATAAGAAGACAGTCTCGGAAGAACCTCACCAAGATGAAAGGACACGTGTTTGGAGAAGAGGTTATGCCCTTACCGGACGAGCACATGTGAAAGAGTTATTCTGAAGAATATGAGAAGACCGACACCATCAACCCAAAGGATGGAGTACACGAGTTTTGTTGGAACCGTAACCCTGCCTTTAAGTGTGGTAGCCCACTAGACCATTCCGATCAATGGTATTGCTGGAAGACCCCCCAAACCCTAACCTTTTCTTGCTAGCCTCTTCGAATCTCGAGGACGAGATTCATTTTAAGTGTGGTAGGTTTGTAACATCCCAAAATTCTAAATTTTGGAATGTTATATTAAATAAATTATATGATTGTTTGTTTGATTGATTGACTGAAAGTGAGTGGAATTTGAAACTTTTGAAAGTTGAATGAGAGGGAATAAAAGGACTTCCCCAAAACTTTCATCTTTGCAATTTGATGTCCATGAATTCAAATTCATTTCAACACAAAACCCTAGAGTGAAGATGACATGACTTCTTCCATTTGAATTCCAAAGGGTTTTCGAAAAGATTTGAATTCCATTTGGAAATATTTCAAATTCTAAAACTTTATGCAACTCAATGATTTTCATGAGAGAAGATAAAATGACTTCTCCAATTATATGAAATATGAGTTGGAAGTTAAAAAAAGAATCAAATTGAAAGTCATCTGAAAGTATTTTGAAACTCCCTTTCAAATTTGGAATTATTTGGATTTTATTCAAAATTATTTTTCTCCTAAAAATAAATAAATGGAAATAAGGGTAAAATGATTCCCTTCAATGGAAAATTAGGAGAAAATAATTTTGAAATAATTTTGGTATTTTAAAAATGATTTTTGTTGAGTTTTATTGCAATAGTAGCACTGTTTGCCTTTTTGTGTATTTTATTTGAACCTGGAAAATAGTTCATGTTTTAGGAAATGTTGTTCTGAAAATTTTGATATATTATATGTCCTATATAATTTTTTTCTCTATATCTTATTTTCTCCCTGTCTTATTCCAAAAAAAAGGGAAAACCTAGTGCTAGCCAGGCCAGGCGGCCCAGGAGCCAGCCGGCCCAGCCAGCGAGCCACTCGAGCCGCGGCCCAGCCAGCGCCGTTGCCCGAAGCCCCTCTCCTTCGGTCGCCCGCTCCTCTCTCTCTCGCCCTTGTGCCACTGACCGCTGGGCCCCACTGCCCGATCGCCCTCGCCCGCTGCTTCTTCTTCCTCTCCACGCCAAACCGCGCCGCCGCCACCGCCGAATCCCGCGATCCTCGGGATCCTCTCCACGATCTTCCCCCTCCTCCAAGAACCCCTCCCCCTATATATACCCCTCTTCCTCGTTCGTTTCCGCCCTAAAGCCGCCCCGAACCCCTCTCCCCCGCACGTATTGCCTCGCCGGAGCTCGAGCACCGCCGCCACGCCATTGCCGCCGCAACACTCGACCCCGACCACCTTGCCGCCACCTGAGATCACCACCGTAACCCCATCGCTCATCCGCATCTCCCCGTGCCCTCACCCAAGCCCGAAACGCATCGGAGCGCCGTCATCCGCCGAAGCCCGAACGCCATCGCCGCGTCAACCTCACCGCCGTCCTCCTCTGACGTCCCCGAGCTCACCACCGACCACCATCATCATCGCCATCGTCTTCCGCATCTCCTGGATGCCTTCCCCGTTACCGGGGACCACCGGAGGCGTCGACCGCGTTGAACCCGAGCCGCCGGAACCTCGCCGGAGTCACCTCGCCACCGCTGTGAGCATCCCCTCTCTTGTCCCGCGTTCGATCTTTTTTCAACGCTATAGATTAGCAAAACAGTACTGTTTTAGTTATAGTTTTGTTTTAAGTCTTTTCTTTATTGCTTTTATTAGTTTTAAATTATTTCTTTTTTGTCACTCTTGAAAATTTATTTTAGTTTCTGTTAGTCAACAAAAGAAAATTTTGTTTTTGTTTTAAAAATTTATTTTACTTAGTTTTGTAGGAAAACTTGTTTAGGTCATAGTTAGTGTTTCATAAAAGCTTTTTATTTGTTTCTTTTTACAAATAAAATTTTATGAAAAATACCTTCTGTTAACTTAGTTGTTTTACTTTATATTTTCTGTTAATTTATTAGTTTAGTGTTTTAATTGTTGTTAAGTTTTTACTTAGGACAAAACTGTTTTGTGTTATGTCTTAGAGTTTTCTTTAGTAGTTTTGTTATGTAGTTTTCCTTTGTTTTTATTTGGTGTCCCTTGTTGATTTGCAGTTTATTTGTTGGTTTTATCATGAGTGTTAGAATTGCTTGCTAGTATGTTTGCTTATATGAATGCTATGTTTGACTATATAGATTTTCAATGGAGTGACGAATAGTTCTACCAAGTCATTATTCTGAGAGCGTTATTGTCTTCATCAAGTATTACCAGGCAAGTTCACTTTGACCATGTTTTTCATACCTATGTTTTATTGCATTTAGTGTCATCTTTGCAACAATCCCTCCAGTAGTGATATTGAATTCTTGTAGTTGAGTAGTATGCATGAGATAGGAACCCATCACCCTGTTAACAAGCCCGGGACGTTATTTATTTTAATGCTACGCTATAGTACACGGGGTTTGGTATGAGTGCACAAGAGTGGTGTGAAGAAGGAGGACTCTACGTCAATGACGACAACTCCATGATGGCATATGCGAGGACTGCATCTTCAAGGCCTCAAGACTTCAAGACTCAAGACAAGAATTCAATACGCACTACTGGGTGAAGGACGGTTGACGGGCACCCTGGAGAAACCAGTGGATGGCCGGGATGCATGGAGAAGTGCCATGACATCTTGCGGAAAGCTTCACCCAGACTCAAAGAGACGGAAGAATACTTCATGCCCGGAAGCTTACCTGTGCAACCGCAAGTCACTATGGGCTCTGGCTTGGTTGACCTTAGTTGTGACTCTGGCTGGGATGGTGCTAGCAGATGTAGAACTATGGTAGGATTGGATGAGCGCTGGACAGTGGTCAGGGGAACTCTTCGGAAGACCATGTTTCGGTCGTCTTGTTCTCAAACACCCTGAAGTGCGAGAACGTAAAAAGAGGGATCGAATCTTGCGGGTAAAGTGTACAAACCTCTGCAGAGGGTTAAAACCTAATCGATTAGCCGTGTCCCCGGTTACGGACAATTTGAGCCTCTGGACTTGGATCTATCTCGGAACTCTCAACACCGGACTGATAACATAATTGTGGGCAAGTTATGATGATTTTGGGCTATGAGACATCGGTTGGCGGAACCATGTCATGATAGAAAACTCCGTAGTGCAGACTCCTGATGTTCCTTTGTTATAGGAAAATAAAACCAGCTTTTACGCAAACAAAACTCAGATACAGAGCCACAAAGCCATATTGCATATAGTATAGTTTATCATCTGTTTTTCTTACAGTGATCTTGTTGGTACATTCAATGTACTGACCTACACGGCTGCAACGTATCATGTTGCAGGATTATTTCTACGACGAGTGAGTTTCATTGATTGGGTTACGGTCTACACTCAACCTGCCGATGGCGTTGATGGGACTCCACACCCGATTGTTTGTTTCCATTGAGACTTATGAGGTATATATCAGTTTTACGTTATTTATACATGTGATTGCACTTTGATATATACATTGATGTACTGTGTGTGCCAGCATACTGATCCAGGGATGGCACAGATACACAGAGGCTTGACCGTCTGAGGTCGGGTCGCTACAGTCGTCCCCTTAGATACACGAGTTGACGCCCTGCGGCTTATAGAGTCCCGGCCGGCTCATACAACGTGTCCGGCTCAGTGACCTTTCTTACATGCCTTACAATACAAGTCTACATATACACGGCGGTTTATATTCATGGGCCTTGAGCCGCCTTCGGGTCTGGGCCCTCTACTAAGCCTATCTATGAACCGCCATTGTTATTATACGCTTCATTGAGATGAACCGCCACCGGGATGACCCGGCCCCTCCTGGGCGGGTCATACCTCATAGCCATATCCCCAACATTAGGCCCCAAGTTGATTTGAACTTGTTCATGTCAATCTTTAATACTTCGAAAAATTCTTCCTCATCTTACTGTGAAATATTGTAACCCGCCATGACGTCTTCTTCGGAATTCCAGATAACCCGCCGTGACATCACCTACCATTAATGCTTCACAGAACCCAAATCTTTAATAAATCTTCTTCTTTACTCTCCCTCCGAAAATCGAGGTGCATGCGCCATCGCTTATCCATTTTCTGCCTCCTCAATTCTCGCGCCTGTCGTTTGTCCTTCCAGTCTTATAAATAAGACCTCGGACTCTCCTCTCATTCTCCCCCCTTTCCTTCTCACTTTCTTCTTCCTCCTTGCGATGCACCAACCCGCACGAGCTCCGCCGCCTTCGACCTTTGTCTCCGACCTCAACTCCGGCCGCTGCATCACCCTGAACGGACCAGAGAACCGCGGCGCCTCTCCGCCATCCCATCAGCATCAGTAATCCCTCCTTTCTTTCACCATAGATCTGGCATTAGGGTTTCAGTGTTCGTCGGTGTTCGTCGCCGCCCTTCTTTATCCTTGTTTATATCCATGGATTAGATCCAAAAACCACATAAATCTCGCGCGGTAGTAGTTTTAGCACCTATTTTTGATACTAGAATATACCCTCATCGCTACAGATCCCCTCTAGAGCACCTCTGCTTTTCCAGTGTCGCCTCTGTAGGTTTCGAATTTATTCCCTTTTTCTGAACAGTTTCAGATCCAAATCTATAACTTTAATCTGTGAAACCTGTTTGTCCAACACTTAGTAGAATTTTACCCTTTGTCAGATTTTGAATACATGTACCTTTCATGGCGGCTTACAATTATTCATATACCATTAGCCCTCACTTAAGCCGCC
This sequence comes from Triticum aestivum, assembly GCF_018294505.1. NCBI lineage: Eukaryota > Viridiplantae > Streptophyta > Magnoliopsida > Poales > Poaceae > Triticum > Triticum aestivum. The sequence goes on from NC_057799.1 coordinate 317,472,750, forward strand.
ATTTTGAATGTATACTGTCAGTGCTTAACCTGTGATTTCACCAATTGACATGAACCAGCAATTTTTTCTTTCCTTTAGGCTTTCTTTTTTCCACAATGCCGCCCAAAACAGTCTACACATGAAACTGGGTTCCCTCCATCGTCACTGAGGGTACTTTTAAGGATTTTTTTTTCAAAGTCGGGCATCTACCCGCCAAGAGTGTGATGCATTACCGTGCTCCTGACCCGGGCGAAGAGAAACCTTAGCCGAAAGATGGCGAAGTCATCATTTTTACTGACCACATGAACCGGGGCTTCTCACCGCCCGGCTCTAAATTCTTCCGAGACGTTCTGCACTTTTTTCAACTCCACCCTCAAGACATCGGACCCAATTCCGTGTCCAATATCTACAACTTTCAAGTCTTCTGTGAAGTGTACCTTCAAGAGGAGCCCAGTGTTGAGCTCTTTAGAGAGTATTTTTACTTAAACCGCCAGACTGAGTTCACAAATGGTCCTAGCTTGGAGCTCGGTGGTATTTCAATTCAATGCGGAAGACAAGCCATCTTTCCTTACGCCCGCTTGCCGAGTCACCCCACATACTGGAACCAGACGTCGTTTTATTGCAAAGACACTTCCCCGGCTGACGAGAATCCACTGTCGGGTTATCGTGTTGAGCGTCTGGACCCAAAACATAATCTTCCTGAAAAGCTTACCCCTGCTGAACGGAAGAAGATTGCACCTACTATTGTGAAGGTCAAAGGTCTGCTAGGAAATGGGCTGACAGGCATTGATTTAGTCAGGTGTTAGGTTTCTTGGCGGATCATTCCGTTAAGCCGCCGTACCGGCTTAATGTATACTTACACTGGTGGTGAAAAAGATTCACTGCGCCACAGCTCCGCACCATTAACTGATGAAGCAATCAATGAAATGGTTAAGTCTCTTCTGAATGAAGACCCAGAAGATTGTGCCAAAGTGGGTCTAGCCCCTTTCTACAAGCTTAACCTGCCACCAGATGTAAGCTTTTGGACTTACTTATCTTCACCTCCTCATTTGAATATCTTATTAACTCGACCTTTAATAATCTTTGCAGGCTAAGTCTGAATTTTGGAAAGTGGAGCATGATCACGAGGCTGCTAAGAAAGCCAGGGCTGCCAAAAAGGCCGCTAGAAAATCCGCCAAAAAGACCACCAAGAAGAAGAAGAAACCAAGCGCCTCTGATCTGCTCAAGCTGGATGACACCTCTGAGTCGGAGGTAGCCCTTGACTCTCTTGGCTTATTTTTCACTCATCTTATTGACACTGATTATTATCAGGCTGACACAGGAGCCAGCCAAGCAGCTGAAGAAGAGGTAACTATTATTTCCTCCGACTCAGACCCTTTGCCAAGACAGAAACTTTGACAAGTAACCCGGAAAGTAAGGTTTTCACACCCCTTGGCTTATTTGGATCCTCACTTTCTTTTGAAGTAACAGCAACACGAGAACCGCCGCCAGACCCGGACCAGTGGAGGTGACGAGTTATCTTCCGGCTTACCGAACACTCCTGCCCCTCGAAAGCATCGAAACGATGTTCTTTTCCTAATTACTCTTTTTATCTGTTTGGCGGATCTTATTTGTTTACCTTCTAACTCTGTTGATGACCCTTAATCAGGAACTTGCCCGTTCTTCCTCTGGCGACTCATCACAAACTGAGTTGCCGGCTTTCAAAACTGCCCCTGGGTAATAGCAATTGATTTTACCCTGTAATTCTTCATACCCTTATATTTACACTAATTTGTCATAATCTGCGTAGTGGACAAGCAAAGCCCAACAAGAAGGCGAAGGTGAACAAACCAACTGGAGCGCCGAAAACTACTAAGCCGGAGCCAAAAGTCTCCGTTCCTGAAGCTTCTGACAAACAACCAGAAGAACCTGTTACCGTCACTCCGCCTGAGATTACGGATCTCAGTGTTGATGGCACTGCTATTAATTCTTCAACTCCTGCCCCCTCGGGTTCACCTAAGCCGTCAGAGACTCATAATGATGACGTGTTGATTACTGGCACTAGCTTTGTTGAACTAGGAAATCCAATAGCTTTGGCCAAACATACTGCCAAGCAAGAGGTTATTGAGAGGTGGAAACTGAAGTTTGACATCTCCCATTATGCGCAATTGAGCAGCAATGAGATCCACTCCGGCTACCTCAGCCAGGTCCACTCCAGCCGCGACCTTGAAATTGATATGGTGAAACAGATGCACCAAAAATATGAGGAATGAGTTCCAGCTTTAAGTAATTTATATACATATCCTGCCAGCCCCCAAGTCTACTGGCTATGACAAGATTGAATATGTTGTAGACTTTTTAGAAAAATCCATAAACTTTTGTCCTAGATCCCTCCTTGGTCGGTTTAAATGTAAACCGGATGTTTGCACAAGTTGAGTTTTGCATCCATAGCCCCCAAGGGCCAGTTTAATCCGCAGGAATGAGCCGGTCCTATTTGTCTTTGTATAAGAAAAAAGATCTTGACGGCATAGCCCCCATGAGTCGGTTGGGACTGTTGACAACACTTCCGGATCATGATAAAGAAGACACAAATGATATGCATTAGCCCCCAAGTGCCGAGTAGTCTTGCTTGCAAAGTACTTGGGACTTTATTCATCAGAGTCGTTGTCTTGAAAAATTTCTTCAATAGACATTAGCCCCCAAGTGTCAAGTGTTGTTGCTGGCAAAAGACTTGGGACTTGTATTCTTGTAATCTTGATATAAAGGTTGATAACTCTATACTTTATACAGGCTGCCACTGCTGAACTGGAGTCCCAATTGAATGATTCCAAGACCCGGCTGGCGACTCAGGAAACTGAGACCCGGAATGCGGAGTCAAAATTCTAGTTTAGCGGCTGAGTCGGAAAAACTTAAGACCAGCTTTGAAGCATAGAAAAAGACTTGGGCGGATGAAAAGACGGTTTTAACACAACGTGCCGAGAAGGCAGAGGCAACGCTTCAAGAGGTGACCACTGAGCTCACCGGTTTAAAACACCGTGTAACTCAGATGGTTTTAGCTATCTTTGGTGAGCCGCCTTGCCAAGCATAAAAATGGATCATTATTTTGATCATATAACCCGCCATTTAATCATTCTATGATATATCCAGGTCCCAGGAGCAGCAATCTCAATCAAGACATGCTTGTGAAGCTTAAAGCTGTCTATACACTTGTCGAGCAGCTGTACACCGGGACTCAACATGCATTTGCCACCATTTCGCCAACAGGTCAAGCACCAACTATGCTGATAGATGTTTTGAAGAAACTCTCTGTGATGCCTGTAAGATTTGAGGAGATAAAGTGATCATCTGCAAGAGCCAGCGCTGTGATGGCTTTGAGTCAGGCCAAGGCATGGGTACCAGAGCTTGACCCTTCTGAGGTGGCCACTGGTTACCCAAGCCTGAAAGAAGATGGTACGCCTTTTGATCAGAAAGACTTCTTAGCTTGCGTAAAGGAAATCCGTCCAATGGCCACTCTGATTGCCAATGACTCGGACCTTTCCAAGTACCACCCGACTTATAACCAGGAGAATCAAAAGATGCCGACCCCGGCTTACAAAGTGGTGGACTTAATCCCGCCAATCCGTAAGCACACCTTTGCTCCTGAAGTCGATCCGTCTGAGCTTATAGATGATGAGGCTGAATTTGAAGCTTTATCTGGCATCGATTGGTCATCACCAACTTTTCAGACGGCAGAGGAAGACGAAGAGCCGGCAAAGGATGATGCAGAACACTCCGAGAAGCAAGGCTAAGAAGATTGAACCGCCGGGCGGCTCTAAGCACTTGATCTTTTGAAAAACACTTTGATCTCATCCGTCCCATGGAGGCATGTAATAGGGTAGTAAAACTTTTAAGTCTGTCGTGCCATCGTGCGCGTTCTGCTTTGCATGAGACTATTGATATGCCAATTAAATATCAGCCACTGATGTTTATAATATCAGTTTTTTGAGTGTGTTCCTGTATGCAAAACAGATCACAAGTGTCCCACGGTTTACCGCGGGATGGGTCATAATGCCAAATACATAATCACTGGAAACTAAAATAGCTTATAACCAGGACGGGCTCAATTATAACAAAATATGTCATACTTGTGATATTTGATCACACTGTTGGTTTACCAAACTAGTAGAGTAAGGGTGATAACCCAAAACTTGAGCACTGGTAATTATCATATATTGCTGGCTTATGAATAAAGCCAGGCCGGGTTAATTAAACAACGGATATTATTTTATCTCATACTGGTGACTTATAGTCAAAAGCCAGGTTGGGTTAATAAACACCGGTGAATTATAATCATAAAGCATTATAAGCCTCATCAAATAAACCTCAAAAGATCTGTCCAATAAAAACAAACGAAAAACAAGGCTTTTCATGGGCTGCCAGGCCGAAAATCGAGTGCTTTCATGGGCTGCACAGCCACTGAGTTAAACCTATATACAAACCTTATAAGATGGACCTCACATAACCATAACTTTGACAAGTTCAGGGTATGTATAAGATTGACTTGTCAAACATACAGCGGGTCATTCCAAGATTACCTGGGTGGAGTGGCTTACTTAAAAAGGCAGGATAACCCGGGGTTTTAGGTGAATACACCTGGCTTCCAAGCCTGGCTTTTAAGCCTATTACAAGGGTTAAAAAAACTCTTTGTTCTTTAGAACACTGAGCCCCCAAGCAATATTTTTTAGCTGTGCTCAAGGGGCACCTATGTTGGAGATGTGCTTTTGCAACAGACTCTCTTTGGTCCCTTTAACCTGGGTAGCAAGCCCCCAAGTTTTTTTTCATGGCTTATAAGTCGGTTCAAAGGGTAATCATAACTTCGCCCATAAGCCGGAAGCCCCCAAGTAACCAAACACTCATTAAGGAAAAAATGACAGAGGCCCTGCTTTAGCAGGGATGCCGGTTTATTATATTGATCATAATATATACATTGTCAAAAATATGGACATCAGAAGAGCCATTGGCTCAAGTGTAGTAAGGCCGAAGATGAGCAATATTCCACGGCTGGTGGGTCTCCTCCTCCGACTTACGTGAGTCTTTGTGCTCTCGAACATTGATAAGGTAGTATGAACCATTGTTGAGATTCTTACTGACCAGAAAGGGCCCTTCCCAAGGTAGGGACAACTTGTGCATATCAGTCTGATCCTGGATGAGCCGGAGCACCAGATCGCCTTCTTGAAAAGTTCTGGTTTTAACCCGGCGGCTGTGGTAACGGCACAGATCTTGCTGGTAAATTGCCGAACGAGCTGCCGCTATGTCACGCTCCTCATCTAATAGGTCAGGTGCTTCCTGGCGTGCTTTTTCATTGTCAGCTTCAACATAAGCCGCCACACGAGGTGAGTCGTGACGGATGTCACTAGGGAGAACCGCCTCTGCTCCGTAGACCATGAGGAAAGGTGTATAACCTGTAGACCTGTTGGGGGTGGTGTTAATGCTCCATAATACGGAAGGTAACTCCTCCACCCAACAAGCCGGCGTCCTCTGTAAGGGAACCATAAGCCGGGGCTTGATGCCTCTTAGGATCTCTTGATTGGCTCTCTCAGCTTCACCATTGGATTGGGGGTGAGCCACTGATGATACATCAAGCCGGATATGCTCACATTGACAAAAATCTTTCATAGCACCCTTGGAGAGATTAGTGCCATAATCTGTTATAATGCTGTGTGGAAAGTCAAAACGGAAGATCACCTTCTTTATGAATTGAACCGCCGTGGCTGCATCACACTTACTAACCGGCTCTGCTTCTACCCACTTAGTGAACTTATCAACCGCCACCAAAAGGTGGGTCTTCTTATCCTTGGACCTCTTAAAAGGTCCAACCATATCAAGCCCCCAAGTTGGAAACGGCCAAGTGATTGGGATCATCCTCAACTCCTGAGCTGGAACATGAGCTCGACGTGAAAACTTCTGACAGCAATCACATTTTCTGACCAAGTCCTCAGCATCAGCATGAGCCGTCAGCCAATAGAAACCGGGAAGAAAAGCCTTGGCTACTAGAGATTTAGAGTCGACATGATGGCCACAATCTCCTTCGTGGATCTCACGCAGAATCTCATAGCCTTCTTCAGGAGAAACGCAACGCTGAAATGCCCCTGTAACACTGCAATGGTGCAGCTCCCCATTGACAATTGTCATTGACTTAGACCGCCGGGTTATCTGCCTGGCCAAGGTCTCATCCTCAGGTAACTCACCCCGGGTCATGTAAGCCAAATAGGGAACTGTCCACTCAGGAATAACATGAAGAGCCGCCACCAATTGTGCTTCCGGGTCAGGAATAGCAAGGTCATCCTCTGTAGGCAACTTGACCGAAGGATTGAGTAGAACATCCAGGAACGTATTCGGTGGCAGCGGCTTACGCTGAGAGCCTAGCCGGCTTAGGTTATCAGCCGCCTCATTCTTCCTTCAATCAATATGTTCAACTTGGTAACCCTTGAAATGACCTGCAATGGCATCGACCTCTCGACGATAAGCAGCCATAAGCGGATCCTTGGAATCCCAAGTACCAGAAACCTGTTGGGCCACCAAATTTGAATCGCCAAAGCATCTCACCCAGCTTAAATTCATCTCCTTAGCCATCCTAAGACCATGGACCAGGGCCTCATACTCACCTGCATTGTTAGTACAAGGGAACATTAATCGGAGGACATAAGAAAATTTATCACCTCGTGGAGAAGTCAAAACAACTCCAGCCCCAGAGCCCTCCAGCTGTCTAGATCCATCAAAGTGAATAGTCCAATATGTGTTATCCGGCTGTTCCTCCGGTGCCTGCAACTCTGTCCAATCATTGATGAAATCCACAAGTGCTTGGGACTTGATAGCCGTACGAGGCATATATTTTAACCCGTGAGGTCCAAGCTCAATGGCCCACTTAGCAACCCAGCCAGTTGCTTCCCTGTTTTGGATGATATCTCCCAAAGGAGCAGGGCTAACCACGATGATAGGATGACCCTGAAAATACTGCTTGAGCTTCCGGCTTGCCATGAAAACCCCATATACAAGCTTCTGCCAATGTGGGTATCTCTGTTTGGACTCAATAAGCACCTCACTGATATAATAAACCGGCCGTTGAGCCGGATATTCCTTGCCTACCTCCTTCCTTTCCACCATGATGGCCACACTGACGGCCCGACTATTAGCAGCCACAAATATAAACAGAGGCTCTTTATCAACAGGGGCAGCAAGCACGGGCGGCTCAGCCAATTGTTTCTTCAGATCCTCAAATGCTTGGTTTGCAGCGTCACTCCAAACAAAATGATCTGTCTTTTTCATCATTTGATAGAGGGGGATAGCCTTCTCACCCAGCCGGCTTATGAACCGGCTCAGAGCCACAATACGACCCGCCAGGCGCTGAACATCATTAACGCACGCCGGCTTAGCCAATGAAGTAATGGCTTTGATTTTCTCCGGGTTAGCTTCAATGCCTCTGTTAGAAACCAAGAAACCTAAGAGCTTGCCTGCGGGCACACCAAAGACACATTTAGACGGATTAAGCATCATCTTGTAGACCCGGAGATTGTCAAACTTCTCCTTCAAATCATCAATCAGGGTCTCCTTTTTTCTTGACTTCACCACAATGTCATTGACATAAGCATGAACATTGCGCCCAATTTGATCGTGAATGCAATTCTGCACACATCGCTGGTAAGGCGCATGGGCACTTTTGATCCCAAAAGGCATAGACACATAGCAGAAGGCTCCAAACGGAGTAATGAAAGCTGTCTTCTCCTGGTCCTTAACTGCCATCTTGATCTGATGATAACCAGAATAAGCATCCAAAAAACTCAGACGCTCACAACCCGCCGTAGCATCAATGATTTGATCAATACGAGGGAGAAAAAACGGATCAGCCGGACAAGCTTTTTTCAAGTCCGTGTAATCCACACACATCAGCCAAGTGCCATTCTTCTTGAGCACCAGCACCGGGTTAGCCAACCACTCAGGATGGAAAACTTCGACGATAAACCTGGCTGCCAAGAGCCGGGCCACTTCATCTCCAATGGCCTTCCGCCTCTCCTCGTTAAACCGGCAAAGAAACTGCTTAACCGGCTTAAATTTTGGATCAATATTAAGAGTGTGCTCAGCGAGTTCTCTCAGTACACCCGGCATGTCTGAAGGTTTCCATGCAAAGATGTCCCGGTTCTCACGGATGAACTCAATGAGCGCGCTTTCCTATTTCGGATCCAGATTGGCACTGATACTGAATTGCTTCGATGAATCGCCAGGAACGAAATCAACCATCTTAGTGTCATCGGCCGACTTAAATTTGAGTGAAGGATCCTGCTCTGTGGTTTGCTTCTTTAAAGACGCCATGTCCGCCGGGTCAACATTATCCTTATAAACCTTCAGCTCCTCAGTTGCACAAACAGACTCAGCATAAGCAGCGTCTCCTTCCTCACACTCCAAGGCTATCTTCCAGCTCCCATGCACCGTGATGGTTCCCTTGTAACCCGGCATCTTGAGCTGCAGATACACATAACAAGGCCGCACCATGAATTTGGCATAAGTCGGCCGTCCAAACAGAGAGTGATATGGGCTATGGATCTTGACCACTTCGAAGGTCAATGTCTCCGACCTAGAATCATGATCATCTCCAAAAACAACTTCCAGAGCTATCTTACCAACTGGGTAGGCCGACTTGCCAGGTACCACGCCATGGAAAACAGTGTTTGACGGCGTAAGATTTTTACCAGTCAACCCCATGCGACAGAAAGTTTCATAATAAAGGATATTGATGCTGCTTCCTCCGTCCATGAGTACCTTGGTGAACTTATACCCTCCGACCTGAGGTGCGACCACCAAAGCCAAGTGACCCGGATTATCAACCCGGGGCGGGTGATCTTCCCGACTCCACACAATGGGCTGCTCAGACCAGCGCAAGTAATGGGGAACCGCTGGCTCAACAGCATTGACTGCCCTCTTATGAAGCTTCTGGTCACGCTTACATAAGCTAGTGGTGAATACATGATACTGTCCACTATTCAACTGCTTTGGGTTGCTCTGATAACCAGATTGTTGCTGCTCTTGACTCCCCTGATTACTCTACTGATTGTAACCACCCTGGTTGCCGTGATTACCTTGATTTCCTTGGAATCCAGAGTTGGAGCCGCCACCACCGTAACCCGGTCCGTGAGAGCCGGATCCTGAACCGCCGCCTGCCCCATGACTGTCTTGAAAAAGATTGGAATTCTTGTACTCCTTCCTAATGTAACAATCCTTCGAGAGGTGCCCAGACGGTCTTTCTCGCGTTCCATGTCTTGGGCAGGGCTGATTTAGCATCTGTTCAAGATTGAAGTCGGATCCTCCGGCCCATGGGGGCGGTTTACCCTTACGACGCTGACCTTTATTCTGCGCATTGGTGTTAGCCACAAAGTCAAAACTATTATCAGCTTTGTGCTTACTGTTGCCTCCCTGGTTCGCCGGGTTATGCTGCTGCCCCTTGGTGTTGCTGCTCTTCTTTCCCTTTCCCGGCTTTTCGTCATGAGACTCAGGGTCCTTGGTACCATCAGAGTCAGCATACTTAACCAGAGCCGCCATGAGTGTTCCCATGTCATTGCAGTGGCGTTTGAGCCGTCCTAATTTCTGCTTCAGGGGTGTGAAACAAAAATTGCTCTCCAACATTAAAACTGTGGAATCAGCATTGATGCGATCCGACGAGTGCAGGATTGTTGAGACCTGGCGCACCCAATGAGTTGTCGACTCACCTTCTTCTTGGACACAGGCGGCTAGATCCACAATTGACATGGGTTGCTTGCATGTATCTTTAAAATTCTGGATAAACCGGGCTTTTAACTCGGCCCATGAAGTTGGCGGGGAGCCTCTTCAACCAAGTGCGGACCGTCCCCTCCAACATCAGGGGGAATATTTAGCACATGCAGCATCGCTAACATCTAGCAATTCCATGGCCATCTCATAACTCTCGATCCATGCCTCAGGAGGTAAGTCCGATGTATAGTTAGGCACTTTGCGAGGACATTTGAAATCCTTGGGCAGACGCTCATTACGTAGAGCCGACACTAAACATGGCACGCCCAAATTCCTAAAGGTTACACCTGGCTCCACCGAAGTTGTTGAACAAACCGGAGTAGGTCGACGGGCCGCATACTGTGCTGCTAGTTCGGCCTCTTGACGTGCTCTACCTTGATCCACTACGTTCTGAGCATCAGCACCACCGCCCGCCGGGTTATGTCCACGGGGCGGGTTATGGTTCCGTCCACTGCTTGACACAGCCGGCTCATCGATATGCCTGCTGTAACTCCGGCTCGGGCGGGGGGTGGAATGAATCCTGTCACGACTGTAAGAATAAGCCTGCTGCTGAACCAACGCTATCTGAAGAAGCTCTCTAGCCCTCCGTGTTTCAACCGCCACCAGAGACTCGCCTTCAACTGGAAGAGCCGCCAATCATGACGCTGCAGCGATCATGTTATCCAAAGGGTTAGAATAATGACCCGGTGGTGTCGACATTTGTTGTGGCCGGATATTGTTCTGACGAGGAGGGTCCGTCGTCCGTGTCTCAACCGGCGTTCCCGTCCCAGGTGCTTCAACCCGGTTTACCACTGGCGGGTTACTGGTTCCTGCTCCTGGTGTGTTAAAGAGATTTCTTGCCTCATAAACGGGGGGCAATGAGTCCGATGCCTCCTCATAACTTCGTTTGAAGCGTTCTGATCTAGCATGAGCCTGTAAGACTCCGACTGAATTCGCTGTGCCTGAGCATCCAAAGCAGCCCGCTCCTCGGCCATCCTCGCAGTTTCCGCGTTTAGCTCCTCCTTGGCCTGTGCTATCTCATCACGCAATTTTGCGACCGCCGCATTATGCTGATCCTGATCCGCCGGGTTAACCACTGTTGTTAACAATGTTGTCAGCTTATCCAGCAAGTCAGTTAAGACCTGAGCCGGTGGGCGCACAGGGCCTCCTGCCCCGACAGCCGTTGCCGCTGCTGACCCGAAAATCAGTTCTACTGCAGTCGACAAGTGTTGCACGGGCTGTGTACCGGACATGAAGATTGCAACCCGGTTCGGCGGCTCGCACGGGTCCGAAATACTGTCGCCATCGGAATAGCCCCCAAGCCGGCTATCTTGCAGTTGATACAATGACTCGGTCTCACCGGTGGACGACTCACCATCAGAGTAAACAACCGTCTCACCACCAGGCGCCGATCTATCCTCAGATTCCGCTCCATGGATGAATCCCATGAAGGCACGTTTCATGGCAGGCTGAACTTGGGCGGGTCTCGCACGCTCAGCCGTCTCGATGATGTCGGTGCAGATGTCCGGCTCAGGGCCCGGTTCACCGATCTTGCCAATGAAGGCATGAATTCCGCCGAAGGGGACCCGGTACCCGTACTCAATTGAGCCGGCCTCGGGGGCCCAGCCTGCGTCGTCGATGTAGAGCTTGCTGCGACGACTCTTGGTCATCCGGCCCACTGCGTATCCCTTGATCCCTTCAAAGTTGCCCTCTAAGAACTTGAAACCATCGTGCGATAGCCCCACGGTGGGCGCCAACTGTCGTGGAATTGTCACAGCAGTTGTCCTAGTGTGAGGACTTAGTCGTGGAGCCATCGCAACTAAATTAGCTTAAAGGGATTAATCAGGACAAAAGACCTGAGGAGTTTATACTGGTTCGGCCCCTTGCGGTGAAGGTAAAGGCCTAATCCAGTTTGAGGTGGTATTACTAGGGTTTGGATGACCAGGGAGAGAATACGCTTAACCTGGCTCTCGATCTGTTGTTTCTTGTCCTAAGCCGCCGCTGGGTCGTCCCCTTATATACACGGGTTGATGCCCTGCGGCTTACAGAGTCCCGGCCGGCTCATACAACGTGTCCGGCTCGGTGACCTTTCTTACATGCCTTACAATACAAGTCTACATATACACGGCAGTTTATATTCATGGGCCTTGAGCCGCCTTCGGGTCTGGGCCCTCTACTAAGCCTATCTATGAACCGCCATTGTTATTATACTCTTGGGCTTCATTGAGATGAACCGCCACCGGGATGAGCCGGTCCCTCCTGGGCGGGTCATACCTGATAGTCATATCCCCAACACACATCATAAGCTGTGAATATGCAATGGCACTAATGACGAGAGACCTTTAACTTGGTAGTGTGATGTTGTTTGCATCTTGCATATGATTTATTTCTTGTACTACTTCACATTTGTTTAAAAGGTATTTATGATGGGACACTGTTAACTTGGCAGAGTGATATTTGTAGCACCTTTCATATGGTGTCTACCTCTTCCATTGCATTGCTTCTAATTTAGTGAAATGTCTTCTGCTGAGTTTACACATCATAGTTCTGGTTATCTCATGCCGTCCTGTTTTTCGTACATATTACATCCTCCTATCATGTGGTTGTCTAACATCAAAGTTCAGTTTGTCTGTATCATGCATCAATTTGTTCTGAAGAACTAAATTGTTATTCGTTTTTCTTGTCGGCTTGACTTACATGGCACAGAGAAAGAGGAAGCAACACAGAACGACAGGGAGAGGGAAGCGGAAGAATCTTGCAGATTCTGCTGGTACTGATGGTGCAATAGAAGGTCAAAGTCCAGCGGAAAATTGTACCGACAGGGTATTCCGTGCTACATGAGCTGTAGAACAAGCCAAACAGAAACAAATAGCTGCCACCAAACAAGCAGAGACAACCCTAGTTGTTGCAACACCTTCCACAGTACCACCACCTGCACGATTTACTCGTTGGTCAACTCAGCTAGTAGCACGTTCCCAAGCTCCCTTGCCACCTGACACTACTTCCGAAGCACTCTTGACACAAGCTGAGTTGGCAAGATCAGATGAACTTTGTGAGCTTCAACAGCAAGAAGGTAGTTGCTGGAGTCAAGTTAAAGTTGCATGCTTCTTTATATGTAGTCTCACAGTTTGATGTACACTAACACTTCCTATGTTCGTTGTTGGACTAGCACCTAGGCGCAAGAGGAAACAAACATCAGGGATAATGCTTGATAGATTAACTAAATCTAGAGGAGGAAGAATGGAGATCCGTTTTGAGGCAGGTTTAAAAAGGCCACGTGATGCTACAGAGTCAGCCAAGTTAGTATCAGAGGCAGCGGTTGCCGTTAGGTGTCATGTACGTATCCTCCCAACATGGATTTAGTACAGGAATGACAAAGACGAAACCTAGTTCAACACCTTCCTTGACCATTTATCTGTAAGTATGGTTATGTATGGAAACTAGTAATATCATCTTGCTCTGTCCAATACTTTCTAGGTTGCTGATAATGAGACTCCCATAATTTTCAACAGATGAGGTTCAAGTTGGATAGCTAAGATGATGCAACCAGACAAGCTTGCATCCATGTTTTCAAGTCTGCTCTGTGACAATATCGGTATAACTTGAGGATAACTCACTTTGAAGGCAAGGCTAACAGTGAACTTGCCCAAACATCTCCAGTGGAAAATATATCGGATGAAGACTGGAGAGGCCTCGTTAAACACTGGTCTGATCCAAAGTATCAGGTACATTATATATATGTGATCAGATCACATGTTGAAGTCCTATTTACGCATGTGCCACACAAATATATCTTCTTGTAGGTGAACTGTTCAAAGAACAAGGCCAACCATACGAAAGTGAAATTCCAACAGACGACAGGATCTCGTAGCTATATTGCACACTGCGAGGCTCTTGTAATTAGCTGATGTTTCATTCTTTTCGCTGTACCATATTATCAGATCTATATTGACTTCTTCCTAATGCAGAGGAAAGCCCGTAAGGACCAAAAAGTACCTGAACCAAATGTTGTGGAAATCTTCAAGGACTGTCACACCAGCAAGACGAAGGGCATGACTACACCAGTCAAAGCCATTGTTGTAAGTCCTTAATCCTCATGCCTTTTAACTACTACTTACTCTGACTTGTGCCTTGAACTGCATGGTTTGCAGCCAATGTCTATTACTCTTTTCAATTTTATACACCATTGTCTTAGCGTATCATTGCACCTTACAAGGTTTAAAAGAGAGGAGTGATGTTCCTTTGATCTTGACCTGTAACCTAGTTCCGTGCTGGACATGCCCACACAATGTTACAATTTCCTGTTTGTCTGTTCTCAATTGTTTTGTGATATGAATGATGTCATACTATGCTTACCTTATTATAAACTTTGTCTCTTTATCCTTAGCTCTCAATACAATGTGAAGAAATAGACAATACATTAGCCATGGTCCATGGTCATATGTTTGGAACCTGGTTTTATTATGTACTTTGCTTAAAATAGTACTAATATTTTACATGGGTTCACCAGAATAAGTTCTGTATGTAGACCAAAGCTATTTTGTTTGGTTTTGCTGCCTCCTTAATATCTTCTGTTTTGGTACTACTAATGTAAAAACTCAACTTTTCAGCAAGCTATGGAAAAAATGGTGGAACCGCCACCTTCTGAAGGTGGCGAGGCAACTATAACCGCAATGTCAGCTCTTGCTGCAGTGGGTCAGTACCTGTCCACTAACAGTGCCAAAAGCACATTCCTGCATAATACTGGGTTGGTTGTTAAGGCAATCTCATCCAAACTGCCTCATGATCAAGATATGCAAGCTCAAAACAATGTTATATCTGCGCTCCAGACACAAGTCCATTCCCTAACAGAGACCCTTTGTGAAACAAGGACAGACATTGTTCGATGTCGTCAAGATATGCATGGTTTTGAAACCAGACTATCAGACATTTGCTATGTTGTTCAGGAGCCTAGGAGAAATGAAGGCGAAGGTTATGGTGCTCCATCGGACAATACAGCATGAAAACGTAAGAGTCGGGTCAAATGAACTGAGCTCCTGAACTTCTGGTGGTGCATTTATCTGCCAGACTGTTAACTTTTATGCCAACCTTCCTTTTGTTTTATAGTTGTAATTTGTTTTATTGCGATACAAAATTTGTTCTTAACATGCAGCCACCGGCTGAAGAAAACAGCAAGCCATTTTTGTATAGTGTAGGGTGTTCCCTATATTTGCACTGGTGGCGATCTTTGATGCTCCGTGGATGTAATATGTGCAATCGCCTTAATAGCCTAGCGTTAGTTTTGGGCTTATTTATTTCCTTGTCTTCTTTTTCCCTGGTTTGCTAGTGGTCGCAACAACCATGGGCCATATACGGACCGTGGTAACCTTGACCCTGCTACGGGCCGTAGGATCCATGGGCCTCCTATGGGCCGTCTTTAAATGGGCCTCCAACACGGCCGTAGAATCGGTGGGCCACGGGCCGTCGGATAAATGGGTCTACATGGGTCGTAAACGGGGGTAATTGGTATCGGCCCAACACGGTAACGGGTCGTTAACAGGCTGGAGGTCAGCAAAGGCTTAATTCTCATAGGCATAATGGGTCGTTAATGGGCCAGAATATAGGACGGGTTGTAAAAGGCGCAATGGGTTAACAGGCCAGAAACGGGCCGACTCTTGCCGCGGGCCGAATTTGACCCATTAGGGGAACATGCCAGTAACGGGCTGGAAGTAATCGAGGGCCGGAAAGGAGCCCAAGAACGTACGGGCCGTCAGTAGGCCGAAAGCTAACACGGGGTGGAAACGGCCCATGTGAATCATGGGCCGTTAACGGGTACAAAGAAATTTACTGTTCATTATGGGCTAGAATCACTGTGGGCCTCTAAAGGGCCTAAAGATACGAAGGACTCATATGGGCCGAAAGACGTCGTGGGCCATACATGGGCTGAAAGTGAAACGGGCTGGTGTTATATTCGACGGCCCACACGATGTTGTTGGGCCGATTTCGGGTAGGCCCTAACGGGCCATGAATTACCAGGCCGTAAAATGGGCTATTTGTGAAGAGACCGTTAATAGGCTTTTCATGTGCCATCCCGCTAACTTTTGACCAAGTCAAACGGGCCGGCCTTTGTAAGCTAAATGGGCCGGTGGTGGGCCGTCGCACGTGTCGACATATCATAGGCGCCTATCTGACCCACTGACAAGCTGACACGTGTTTCCTCCGGCCAATCAGAATTTTACACGTGGAAATTTCCCATTGGTCCGGGCTGTTAACGGGTTATCGGATCCAAAACCGGACCCGATAGCTTAACGGCGACCCGTTACGGTGGATGCCACGTGTCGGTCACCCTTGACGAAAGCACTTCTGTGACGCGCGATTTATTGTCATGGAAGTGGACACTTCTGTGATGATAATTTTGGTAATGTCATGGAACACTTCTACGACAGCACAGGTATGGCTATCCTGATTCTGTCATAAAATTGTCATGGATGTATATGCCTGACAGAAAACGTGACCTACTGTGACAAACACGTATCATCACAGAAGTGTCTTTTTTTTGTAGGGCAACGCATAAACTAGGCTTTAAGCTTATGTCACTCTAGTAACCCATCTTCTACTTATTACTTCCCAATGCCTTCCCCTAGGCCCAAATCATGGTGAAGTGTCATGTAGTCGACATTCACATAACACCACTAGAGCAAAGACAACATACATCCCATCAAAATATCGAACAAATACCAAATTCACATGATTACTTATAACAAGACTTCTCCCATGTCCTCGGGAACAAACGTAACTACGCATAAAGCATATTCATGTTCATAATCACAGGAGTAATAAATATCATTAAGGATCTGAACATATGATCTTCCACCGAATAAACCAACTATCATCAATTACATGGAGTAATCAACACTACTAGCAACCCACAGGTACCAATCTGAGGTTTTGAGACAGAGATCGGATACAAGAGATGAACTAGGGTTTGAGAGGAGATGGTGCTGGTGAATATGTTGGTGGAGATTGACCGCCTCTCGATGAGAGGATCGTTGGTGATGACGATGGCTTCGATTTCCCCCTCCGAGGGGGAAGTTTCCCCGGCAGAACAGCTTCGCCGGAGCCCTAGATTGGTTCTGCCCAAGTTCCACCTCGAGATGGCGGCGCTTCGTCCCGAAATCTCTCTTCTGATTTTTTCCAGGTCAAAAGACATAATATAGCAGAAGATGGGCACCGGAGGCCTGCCAGGGGGCCCACAAGCCACAGGGGCGCGCCCAGGGGGTAGGGCGCGCCCCTGAGGCTTGTGGCCTCCTGGTGGGTCCCCTCTGGTATTTTGTTTGCCCAATATTTTTATATATTCCAAAATAATTCTCCGTAAACTTTCAAGACTTTTGGAGTTGAGCAGAATAGGTCTCTCAAATTTGCTCCTTTTCCGGTCCAGAATTCCAGCTGCCGGCATTCTCCCTATTTGTGTAAACCTTGTAAAATAAGAGAGAAAAGCCATAAGTATTGTACCATAATGTGTAATCAGCACATAATGCAATAAATATCATATAAAAGCACGATGCAAAATGGATGTATCAACTCCCCCAAGCTTAGACCTCGCTTGTCCTTAAGCGAAAACCGAAATCGATAATCATGTCCACATGTTTAGAGATAGAGGTGTCGATAAAATAAAATACAGACATGAGGGCGTCATGATTATCTTTAGAATAACAACCTATATTGTCCTATAATTTCTTGTGCTAAAGTAACAATTCATTCACAAGGTAAAGTATGAATCGGAAACATTATCGAAAACTAACAAACTGTTATCTCAGTCATTGAAGCAATTGCAATTTATCATAATATTGGAAAGAGTCAATGTAAGAGCTTTTGTATAGCAAGTCCACATACTCAACTATCTTTTAATCTTTCACAATTGCTAACACTCACACTATATTTATGAGATCAAAGCCTAAGTCAGACACAGAGGAAGATAGGGGCTTATAGTTTTGCCTGCCAATCTTTTACCTAAAGGGTAATGTCAACAATAATACTTTATGATAACCTACATCCGAGTGGATATATGTATATCTGGATCTTTCCCCAACATATAGTGCTTGCCAAAAAGAGAAAAAGTGTAAAAAGGAAAGGTGCAGATCACCATGACTCTTGTATAAAGGTAGAAGGTAAAAGTAAAAGATAGGCCCTTGCAGAGGGAAGCAGAGGTTGTCATGCGCTTTTATGGTTGGATGCTCAAAATCTTAATGCAAAAGAGCATCACTTTATATTGCCGCTTGTGATAAAGAACTTTATTATGCAGTCTGTCGCTTTTATTTCTTCCATATCACAAGTTCGTATAAAAAGCTTATTTCATTCACACTAAAAGATCATACATATTTAGAGAGCAATTTTTATTGCTTGCACCGATGACAAATTACTTGAAGAATCTTACTCAATCCATAGGTAGGTATGGTGGACTCTCATGGCAAAACTGGTTTAGGGCATGTTTGGATGCACAAATAGTATCTCTACTTGGTGCAAAAGATTTGGCTAGCATAGGAGGGAAATCAAGCTCAACATGTTGGAGGATCCATGACAATATAAATTCTATTCGGATATAAGAAAACATAACCCATTATGCTGTATTCCTTGTCCAACATCTACTTTTTAGCACGTCATATTTTAATGAGTGCTCACAATCAGAAAATATGTCCAAGATAGTATATTTATATGTGAAACCTCTCTTTCTTCATTACTTCCTATTAATTGCAACAATGACCAATACTATGTTTGTCAACTCTCAACAAATTTTACTCATCATACTTCTTATATGTGAAGTCATCACTCTCCATAAGATCATTATATAATCTTTTATTTCTCTCATTCTTTTCCTATTCTTTTTCCCGAGATCATAGCAAGAAAGCAAAGCCCTCAACTCAAAACCAATCTTTATTATATAACTAACGGACTCGATTACATAGAGGGAACATAAAGCAAAACTCAAAGCTAAATCATACTAAAACTTTGTTCTGCTAAACCAAGATATAACCAAAAGGACCGAACTAAGAAAAATGATAAAGGTAAAGATGTGATGGTGATACGATACCGGGGCACCTCCCCCAAGCTTGGCAGTTGCCAAGGGGAGTGCCCATACCCATGTATTTAGGTCCCTTTCTTCGAAGGTGGTGATGATGGAGTTGTTGATGTTGTAGGCTGGTCCTTTCTCCCCAGCTTATGCTTGAGGATGGAATTTTCCTCCTTCAAGTCATCAATCTCCTCCTCTAGTACTAATATCTTTTTGCATAGTTCTTGCTTATTCTCCTGCAAAATATGAAAAGGGATAAACTCGATCTTAGGTTTCTTTGCCTTATTAGGGAGACTTGACCTTTTGAACCCCATGTGCATGTCCCCAGGTTGGGGCAGCGGAACATCCTCTTCATCGAAAAGTGTCTCTTCCTTTCCCTTCGGATCGTAGTCTTCTTCTTCCTCCGAGGTCCAACAATAATGCTCCACATCCCCGTAGACCTTTGGGTCTGCAATGTAGTCAGCTACATAACACTCTCCTTCCGAATCTTGGGACGACATGCCTTCAGATCTGTCAAAAAACTGCTAGAAACAAGAACGGGAGATATTGCCATGGTACGATGGTCAGAACCTTTGGGAGCTTATATAATGATTTTTTACCGACCAAAAGAAGTCTTCCACAAGAAAATGGAGTCCGGAAGGTGCACGAGGTGGCCACAAGCCAGGGAGGCACACCCCCCACTGCTTGTCGCCTCGTCGTACACTTTTCGAACAACTTTTTATTTTCCTAATTTTTTAAATATTCCAAAACGGAGTAAAATTCACATTGGGAAGTTTCGGAGTCGGTTTACTTACCGTACCACATACCTATTACTTTTTGGAGTCTGGAACGTTCTGGTAGGCTTCCCTTATGTACTCCTCCGGTGTTATGGTATTAATTATATTAGTTTCAACATTTATGGGAGTACCTGAGATATAATGTTTGATTCTTTGCCCGTTTACCACCTTCGGGTTATTGCCTTCGGCGTTGTTGATTTTGATGGCACTGGAATGAAAAACCTCCTCGATAATGTAAGGACCTTCCCATTTAGAGAGAAGTTTTCCTGCAGAAAATCTTAAACAAGAGTTGTATAACAAGACAAGGTCACCTACATTAAACTCACACTTTTGTATTCTTTTGTCATGCCATCTTTTAACTTATTCTTTATGCAACTTGGCATTCTCATAGGCTTGGGTTCTCCATTCATCAAGTGAGCTAATGTCAAATAACCTCTTTTACCTGGCAAGTTTGAAATCATAGTTGAGCTCTTTAATTGCCCAATAAGCTTTATGTTCTAGTTCAAGAGGTAAGTGACATGCTTTTCAATAAACCATTTTATACGGAGACATAGCCATAGGATTTTTGTAAGCAGTTCTATAAGCCCATAATGCATCATCAAGTTTCTTAGACCAATTCTTTCTAGATCTATTAACGGTCTTTTGCAGGATCTATTTAATTTCTCTATTGCTCAATTCTACTTGACCACTAGACTGAGGATGATAAAGAGATGCAATTCTATGGTTAACATCATACTTAGCAAGCAATTTACGGAAAGCACCATGAATAAAGTGTGAACCACCATCAGTCATTAAATATCTAGGGACTCCAAACTTCGGGAAAATAACTTCTTTAAGCATTTTAATGGAGGTGTTATGATCAGCACTACTAGTTGGAATAACTTCTACCCACTTAGTAACATAATCAACAGCAACCAAAATCTATGTATACCCATTGGAGGAAGGAAAAGGTCCCATATAATCAAATCCCCAAACATCAAATGGTTCAATAAAAAGTGAATAATTCATAGGCATTTCCTAACGTCAACTAATATTACAAATTCTCTGGCATTCATCACAAGAGAAGACATACTTACAAGCATCTTTGAAGAGAGTAGGCCAATAAAAACCAGATTGTAATACCTTGTGTGAAGTTTTGTCTTCAGCATAGTGTCCTCCATAAGCTTCGGAGTGACACTTGCATAGGATTTGTTCCTGTTCATGCTCAGGTACACAATGTCTGATAACACCATCTACTCCTTATTTATAAAGGTGTCGGTCATCCCAAAAGTAATTTCTTAAATCATAGAAAAACTTTTTGTTTTGCTGGTATGTGAAACTAGGTGGTATAAATTTAGCAACGATGTAATTAGCATAATCAGCATACCATGGAGCATTACGAGAAGCATTTATGACAACTAATTGCTCATCAGGAAAGCTATCATCAATTGGTAGTGGGTCATCAAGAATATTTTCTAACCTAGACAAGTTGTCTGCTACGGGGTTCTCAGCTCCCTTTCTGTCAATAATATGCAAATCAAATTCTTGCAGCAAGAGAACCCATCTAATAAGTCTAGGTTTAGCATCTTTATTTTCCATAAAGTATTTAATAGCAGCATGATTAGTGTGAGCAGTTACTTGGAATCAACAATATAAGATCTGAACTTATCACAAGCAAAGACAACTGCAAAAAATTCTTTTTTAGTAGTAGCATAATTTCTTTGAGCATTGTCTAGAGCTTTACTAGCATAATGGATAACATTTAATTTCTTATCAACTCTTTGTCCTAGAACAACACCAACAGCGTAATCACTAGCATCACACATAATTTCAAATGGTAGGTTCCAATCAAGCGGTTGAACAGTAGGTGCAGAAATCAAGGCTTTCTTAAGGATTTCAAATGCTTATACACAATCATCATCAAAAACAAATGGAACATCTTTTTACAAGAGATTAGTGAGAGGCCTAGAAATTTTAGAGAAGTCTTTAATGAACCTCCTATAGAAACCAGCATGACCAAGGAAACTTCTTATACCTTTGATATCTTTAGGACACGACATCTTTTCAATAACATCTACTTTAGCTTTATCAACTTCAATACCTCTTTCAGAAATTTTATGCCCCAAGACAATACCTTCACTAACCATAAAGTGGCACTTCTCCCAATGCAAAACAAGATTAATTTCTTCACATCTCTGCAAAACTCGATCAAGGTTGCTTAAGCAATCATCAAAAGAAGTTCCATAAACGGAGAAATCGTCCATGAAAACCTCAACAATCAATTCACAAAAGTCAGAGAATATAGCAGTCATACATCTTTGAAAGGTAGCAGGAGCATTGCATACACCAAAAGGCATACGTCTATAAGCAAGGGTATCAAAAGGGCAAGTAAAAGTAGTTTTTTATCCTCTTTTGACACAGGTATTTGAGAAAACCAGAATAACCATCTAGAAAGCAAAAGTGCGTATGTTTTGATAGTCTTTCTAGCATTTGATCAACAAAATGTAGAGGATAATGATCTTTCCTAGTAGCTTTATTCAACTTTCTAAAATCGATAACCATTTTATAACATGTAACAATTCTTTGTGGGATCAATTCATTCTTATCATTAGGAACAACAGTAATACGTCCCTTCTTAGGAACACAATGAACAGGACTTACCCATCTACTATCAGCAATAGGATAAATTATACGTGCCTCCAGAATCTTTAGGATTTCATTTCTTACCACCTCTTTCATCTTAGGATTTAACCGTCATTGGTGATCAACAACTGGTTTAGCTTCAGGCTCCATATTAATTTTATGCTGACATAGAGTGGAAATAATGCCCTTAAGATCATTAAGAGTATATCCAATAGCGGCATGCTGCTTCTTCAGAGTTTTCAATAATTTCTTTTCTTCATGCTCTGAGAGGTTGGCACTAATAATAACATGATATATATTCTTTTCATCAAGATAAGCACTTTTCTAAGTATGAGGTAATTGTTTAAGCTCAAACACGGGATCACCTTTGGGTGGAGGAGGACCCCAAAGAATCTCAACAGGCAAATTGTGTTTCAAAATAGGCATCTGGTTAAAGAATATCTCATCTAATTCATTTCTTTCATTCATAAACATATCATTTTCATGGTCTAGCAAATATTGTTCTAAAGGATCAGTAGGATGTACAAAAATAGAAGCAAGGCCAATAATTTCACATTTACTAGGCAATTCTTTATCATGGGGTTGTCTACGAAATTTAGAGAAATTAAAATCATGAGACACATCCCGAAAACTTACAGTAACAGTTTCTTTCTTACAATCAGTTTTGGCATTGAACGTGTTCAAGAAAGGTCTACCAAATATAATGGGACAAAAATCATCTTGTGGGGAACCAAGAACAAGAAAATCAGTGGGGTATTTTATTTTCCCACACAACACTTCAACATCTCTAACAATCCCAATTGGTGATATAGTATCTCTATTAGGAAGCTTTATCGTAACATCAATATCTTCTATTTCTGCAGGTGCAATATCATTAATAATTTCTTAATATAAAGTAAAGGGAATTGCACTCACACTAGCACCCATATCACATAAGCCATGATAGCACTGATCTCCTATTTTAACAGAAACAACAGGCATGCCAACAATAGGTCTATGTTTATCTTTATCATCGGGTCTAGCAATTCTAGCAGCTTCATCACATAAGTAAATAACATGCCCATCAATATTATTGACCAAGAGATCTTTAACCATAGCAATACTAGATTCAACTTTAATTTTTTTCAGTGGGTGTAGGTGTTCTAGTATAACTCTTACGAACCATAGTTGAAGCTTTAGCATGATCCTTTATTCTAACAGGGAAAGGTGGTTTTTCAATATAAGCAGTAGGAACAACAGGATCAACATTATAAGTAATGGTTTCTTCTTCAACTTTAATAGGTTCTACTACTTTCACTTCAATGGGAGGATGATATTTAAACCACTTCTCCTTAGGGAGATCAACATGAGTACCAACTGATTCACAAAAAGAAGCTACTATCTCAGAGTCAAGTCCATATTTAGTGCTAAATTCACGGAAAACATCGGTATCCATAAAAGATTTAACACAATCAAACTTAAGGTTTATACCACACTCCTTACCTTCGTCGAGTTCCCAATCTTCAGAGTTGCGTTTAATTATTTCCAATAAATCCCATTTGAATTCAATAGTCTTCTTCACTAAAGAACCAGTACAAGAGGTATCGAGCATGGATTGATCATTACGAGAAAGCTGGGCATAAAAATTCTGAATAATAATTTCTCTTGAGAGCTGATGCGGCTTGAATCTACGTCGGTATTTCCCCAAAGAGGAAGGGATGATGCAGCATAGCAGCAGTAGGTATTTCCCCAAAGAGGAAGGGATGATGCAGCATAGCAGCGGTAGGTATTTCCCTCAGATGTGAAACCAAGGTTATCAAACCAGTAGGAGAACCAAGCAACACAACGTAAACAACACCTGCACACAAATAACAACTTCTCGCAACCTGACGTGTAAAAGGGGTAGTCAATCCCTTTCGGGTAGCGGCACCCCAGATGGGCAAACAGACGTGAGATAAAATTGTAGTAGATTGATAGATCGAACACCAAATAAAATAAATAAGAATAAACTGCAGCAAGGTTTTTTTTATATTTTTAGTTTAATAGATCTAAAAATAAAAGGAAAATAAAATAGATCGCGAAGGCAAATAATATGAGAAAGAGACCCGGGGGCCATAGGTTTCACTAGTGGCTTCTCTCGAGAAAAATAGCAAATGGTGGGTGAACAAATTACTGTTGGGCAACTGATAGAACTTCAAATAATCATGACGATATCCAGGCAATGATCATTACATAGGCATCACGTCCAAGATTAGTAGACCGACTCCTGCCTGCATCTACTACTATTACTCCACACATCGACCGCTATCCAGCATGCATCTAGTGTATTAAGTTCATGGAGAAACGGAGTAATGCAATAAGAATGAGGACATGATGTAGACAAGATCTATCTATGTAGAGATAGAGCCCATCGTTTTATCCTTAGTAGCAACGATACATACGCGTCGGTTCCCTTTCTGTCACTGGGATCAAGCACCATAAGTTTGAACCCACTACAAAGCACCTCTTGCCATTGCAAGATAAATAGATCAAGTTGGCCAAACAAAACCCAAATATCAGAGAAGAAATACGAGGCTATAAGTAATCATGCATAAAAGAGATCAAAGAAACTCAATTACATTCATAGATATAAAAAGATAGATCTGATCATAAACTCAAAGTTCATTGATCCCAACAAACACACGCAGAAAGAATTACATCATATGGATCTCCAAGAGACCATTGTATTGAGAATTCAGAGAGAGAGGAAGCCATCTAGCTACTAACTACGGACCCGATGGTCTACAAAGAACTACTCACGCGTCATTGGAGAGGCACCAATGGAGGTGGTGAACCCCATCCGAGATGGTGTCTAGATTGGATCTAGTGGTTCGGGACTCTGCGACGGTTGGATCAATACTTCGTCGACTACCCTAGGGTTTTGGGAATATCGGGGTATTTATAGAGCAAAGAGGCGGTCCGGGGGGCACCTGAGGTGGGCACAACCCACCAGGGTGCGCCTGGGCCTCCTGGCGCGCCCTGGTGGGTTGTGCTCTCCTCGGAGCACCACCCAGGCGCAGCTAGGGCCCATTAGGTGTCTTCTGGTCCAAAAAAATCTCCGTAAAGTTTCGTTGCGTTTGGACTCCGTTTGGTATTGGTTTCCTGCGATGTAAAAAACATGCAGAAAACAGCAACTGGCACTTGGCACTATGTCAATAGGTTAGTACCAAAAAATGATATAAAATGATTATAAACATCCAAGATTGACAATATAACAGCATGGAACAATCAAAAATTATAGATACGTTGGAGACGTATCAAGAGCTCATGAGTGGGGCATGAATATAACATTGACTTAAGCCTCCCCCAAGCTTGAGTGATACTTTCTCCTTCACGAAGCCAAAAATTATAAATATAATTCCGATCATGATGAACCAGATGTATATGATAAAACTTCGGATGAAATTCCAATTCAATCGGTTGTAATTACAAGTCCCAATATCATCGCATAGCCTATACCATGTCAATGCCTTCTCCTTCAAAGGTAAGGGGAAGACCTCCTTATTGACTTCATCCTCGGGAAAACCTGAAAGCTTAAATAATCCACAAACTCCATGCACATATATTAGATGCATATCAGGATGTAATGTTCCATCTCCTGCATAAGGATTAGCTAGCAGTTTCTCTATCATACCCGCAGGAATTTCATAATAAGTATTTTCAGTAGGTTCATTAGGTTGAGGAGAAACTCTTTTCTCTTCCGGTCGGGGTGAAGATACCCCGAACATGCCCCTCAAAGGATTATTTTCCATAGCAACAAGTGCGAGTAAATTTCAGCACACTATATAAATGTTTCCTTACCAAAGGCGCTTCACTCCCCGAAAACGGCGCAAGAAAAGAGTCTTGATGACCCACAAGTATAAGGGATCTATCGTAGTCCTTTGGATAAGTAAGAGTGTCGAACCCAACAAGGAGCGGAAGGAAATGACAACCGGTTTTCAGCAAGGTATTCTCTGCGAGCACTGAAATTATCGGTAACAGATAGTTTTGTGATAAGATAATTCATAATGGGTAACAAGTAACAAGTGTAAATAAGGTGCAGGAAGGTGGCCCAATCTTTTTGTAGCAAAGGACAAGCCTGGACGAACTCTTATATAAACCAAAGCGCCCCCGAGGACACATGGGAATTATTGTCAAGTTAGTTTTCATCATGCTCATATGATTCACGTTCGTTATTTTGATAATTTGATATGTGGGTGGACCGGTGCTTGGATGCTATCCTTACTTGTGCAATCCTCCCACTTATGATTAACCACTCTCGCAATCATCCACAACTACGAAAGCAGAATTAAGATAAATCTAACCATAGAATGAAACATATGGATCCAAATCAGCCCCTTACGAAGCAACACATAAACTAGGGTTTAAGCTTCTATCACTCTAGCAACCCATCATCTACTTATTAATTCCCAATGCCTTCCCCTAGGCCCAAATCATGGTGAAGTGTCATGTAGTTGACGTTCATAACACCACTAGAGGAAAGACAACATACATCTCATCAAAATATCGAACGAATACCAAATTCACATGATTACTTATAACAAGACTTCTCCCATGTCCCCAGGAACAAACGTAACCACTCACAAAGCTTATTCATGTTCATAATCACAGGAGTAATAAATATCATTAAGGATCTGAACATATGATCTTCCACCGAATAAACCAACTAGCATTAACTACAAGGAGTAATCAACACTACTAGCAACCCATAGGTACCAATCTGAGGTTTTGAGACAGAGATCGGATACAAGAGATGAACTAGGGTTTGAGAGGAGATTGATGACCCACAAGTATAGGGGATCTATCGTAGTCCTTTCGATAAATAAGAGTGTCGAACCCAACGGGGAGCAGAAGGAAATGATACGCGGTTTTCGGCAAGGTATTCTCTACAAGCACTGAAATTATCGGTAACAGATAGTTTTATGATAAGATAATTCGGAACGGGTAACAAGTAACAAAAGTAAAAAAAAGTGCAACAAGGTGGCCCAATCCTTTTTGTAGCAAAGGACAAGCCTGGAAGAACTCTTATGTAAAGCAAAGCGCTCCCGAGGACACATGGGAATTGTTGTCAAGTTAGTTTTCATCATGCTCATATGATTCGCGTTCGTTACTTTGATAATTTTATATGTGGGTGGACCGGTGCTTGGGTGCTGCCCTTCCTTGGACAAGCCTCCCACTTATGATTAACTTCTCTCGCAATCATCCACAACTACGAAAGAAGAATTAAGGTAAACCTAACCATAGCATGATACATATGGATCCAAATCAGCCCCTTACGAAGCAACGCATAAAGTAGGGTTTAAGCTTCTGTCACTCTAGAAACCCATCATCTACTTATTACTTACCAATGCCTTTCTGTAGGCCCAAACAATGGTGAAGTGTCATGTAGTCGACGTTCACATAACACCACTAGAGGAAAGACAACATACATCTCATCAAAATATTGAACGAATACCAAATTCACATGATTACTTATAACAAGACTTCTCCCATGTCCTCAGGAACAAACGTAACTACTCACAAAGCATATTAATGATCAAGATCAAAGGAGTATTAATTATCATTAAGGATCTGAAAATATAATATTCCACCGAATAAACTAACTAGCATCAACTACAAGGAGTAATCAACACTACTAGCAATCCACAGGTACCAATCTGAGGTTTTGGGACCGAGATCGAATATAAAAGATGAACTAGGGTTTGAGAGGAGATTGTGCTGGTGAAGATGTTGATGGAGATTGACCCCCTCTCGATGAGAGGATCGTTGGTGATGACAATGGCTTCGATTCCCCCCCGGAGGGATGTTTCCCGGCAGAACAACTCTGCCAGAGCCCTAGATTGCTTCTGCCCAGGTTCCACCTTGAGAAGGCGGCGCTTCATCCCGAAAGCTTCCTTCTGATTTTTTCCAGGTCAAAACACACCATTTAGCAAAAGATGGGCACCGGTGGCCTGCCAGGGGGCCCACAAGGACGGGCGGCGCGCCCAGGGGGGTAGGGCATGCCCTCCACCCTTTTGGCTGGCTGGTGGCCCCCCTCTGGTACTTTCTTTGCCCAGTATTTTATATATATTCCAAAAACATGCTCCGTGAAGTTTCAGGACTTTTGGAGTTGTGCAGAATAGGTCTCTAATATTTGCTCACCATGAGTCTTATATAAGGGTAGGAGATAAAAGATAGGCCCTTCGCATAGGGAAGCACAGGTTGTCATGCGCTTTTATGGTTGGATGCACAAAATCTTCATGCAAAAGAACGTCACTTTATATTGCCGCTTGTGATAAAGACCTTTATTATGAAGTTCGTCGCTTTTATTTCTTCCATATCACAAGTTCGTATAAAGCTTATTTTCTTTACACTAATAGATCATGCATATTTAGAGAGCAATTTTTATTGCTTGCACCGATGACAACTTACTTGAAGGATCTTACTCAATCCATAGGTAGGTATGGTGGACTCTCACGGCAAAACTGGTTTTAGGGATGTTTGGAAGCACAAGTAGTATCTCTACTTGGTGCAAATAATTTGTCTAGCATGAGAGGGAAAAGCAAGCTCAACATGTTGGATGATCCATGACAATAACTTCTATTTGGATATAGGAAAACATAACCCATTATGTTGCCTTCCTTATACAACATCAACTTTTTAGCATGTCATATTTAATGAGTGCTCACAATTACAAAAGATATCCAAGATAGTATATTTATATGTGAAGCCTCTCTTTCTTTATTACTTCCTATTAATTGCAACAATGACCAAAACTATGTTTGTCAACTCTCAACAACTTTTATTCATCATACTCTTTATATGTGAAGTCATTACTCTCCATAAGATCAATATATGATCTTTTTTATTTCTTTTTATTCTTTATTTTATTTAATTCCCTCAAGATCATAGCAAGGAAGCAAAGCCCTCAACTCAAAACTACTCTTTATTATATATCTCACGGACTCGATTACATAGATAGAGATCGAAGCAAAACTCAAAGCTAGATCATACTAAAACTTTATTCTACTAGATCAAGACATAACAAAAAGGATCGAACTAAGAAAAACGATAAAGATAAAGATGTGATGATGATACGATACCGGGGTACCTCCCCCAAGCTTGGCAGTTGCCAAGGGGAGTGCCCATACCCATGTATTTATCTCTCTTTCTTCGGAGGTGTTAATGATGGAGCTGTTGATGAACTAGGCTTGTCATCCATCTTCCAAGGCATAGGTTCACCATCATAGAAAGATGAACGAGTCTTCGGGATCCTCGAATCTGCAGCCAAAGTCATCCTCTTAAACCTGTATTCATACTCACAGTTTTGGTTTTGTTGGCCATAGAACTGGGCTTGGAGATGCTCGATTTTCTCATGAAGCATGAAGATGGCCTCCTCAATGCTCTTGGCATCCATCTTGTGATTTTTGGTGAACTCCGCGATCATCATGTGATTGCGTTGAGTCCACGCTCCACCATCCATTGGCACTTGAAAACTTGCTGCTCCATTGCTTCAAGTCTTGTCTCCACGCTTCCGGTCTTCTTCGGACCCTCAACATCGCGGATGTGCAGCACCCCCTCACGCATCTCAATGGCTTGAGGGTGTCGCAACACCTCCACAAGGTAGGGGTTGATGACCTTCTCGAAAAACTTGTCCTTGCGGGCGCTTGGAGATGTCATGGTAATCCAGATCTGTCAGAAAAACAGCTCGAAACAAAAATAGGAGATATTGTCGTAGTACGGTGGTCAAAACCTTCGGGAGATTATATAATGATTTTTTACCGACCATAAGAAGTATCGTGCAAGAAAATGGAGTCCGGAGGGCACACGAGGTGGCCACAAGGACGGGGGGCATGCCCAGGGGGTAGGGCGCGCCCTCCACCCTTGTGGGGGCTTCGTGTTTCTCTCTGACTACTTATAATTTTCCTAATTTTTTAAATATTCCAAAACAGAGAAAAATTGCCATTGGAAATGTTTTGGGGTCGGTTTACTTACTGTACCACATACCTATTCCTTTTCGATGTCTGAAACGTTCTGGAAAGTGTCCCTTATGTACTCCTCCGGTGTTACGGTATTAATTATGTTGGTCACAACATTTATGGGAGTACCTGAGATGTAATGTTTGATTCTTTGGCCGTTTACCACCTTCAGATTTGTGCCTTCGGCGTTGTTGATTTTTATGGCACCAGAATGATAGACCTCCTCGATAATGTAAGGGCCTTCCCATTTAGAGAGAAGCTTTCCTGCAAAAATTCTGAAACAAGAGTTTATAGCAAAACATGATCACCTACATTGAACTCATGCTTTAGTATCCTTTTATCATGCCATCTTTTAAATTTTTCTTTAAACAACTTGGCATTCTCATAGGATTGGGTTCTCCATTCATCAAGAGAGCCAATGTCAAATAACCTCTTCTCGCTAGCAAGTTTAAAATCATAGTTGAGCTCTTTAATAGCCCAATATGCCTTATACTCTAGTTCAAGAGGTAAATGACATGCTTTTCCATAAACCATTTTATACGGAGACATACCCATAGGATTCTTATAAGAAGTTCTATAAGCCCATAGTGCATCATCAAGTTTCTTAGACCAGTTTTTTCTAGATCTATTAACAGTCTTTTGAAAAATTAATTTAATCTCTCTATTGCTCAATTCTACTTGACCACTAGACTGAGGATGATATGGAGATGCAATTCTATGGTTGACATCATATTTAGCAAGCATTTTACGGAAAGCACAATGGATAAAATGTGAACCACCATCAGTCATTAAATATCTAGGGACTCCAAACCTCGAAAAAATAACTTCTTTAAGCATCTTAATAGAAGTGTTATGATCAGCACTACTAGTTGGAATAGCTTCTACCCACTAAGTAACGTAATCGACAGCAACTAAAATATGTGTATACCCATTAGAGGAAGGAAAAGGTCCCATATAATCAAAGCCCCAAACATCAAATGGTTCAATAACAAATGAATAGTTCATAGGCATTTCCTGACGTCTACTAATATTACCAATTCTCTGGCATTCATCACAAGACAAGAAAAACTTACGGGCATCCTTAAAGAGAGTGGGCCAATAGAAACCGGATTGCAATACCATATGTGCGGTCCTATCTCCAGCGTGGTGCCCTCCATAAGCCTCAGAGTGGCACTTGTGTAGGATATGTTCCTATTCATGCTCAGTTACACAATGTCTAAAACATCATCTACTCCTTCTTTTTAAAGGTGTGGGTCATCCCAAAAGTAATGTCCTAAATCATAGAAAACCTTTTTCTTTTGCTGGTATGTGAAACTAGGTGGTATGAATTTAGCAACAATGTAATTAGCATAATCAGCATACCATGGAGTATTGTGAGAAGCATTTAGGACACCTAATTGTTCATCAGGAAAGCTAATCAGTAGGTAGTGGGTCATCAAGAACGTTTTCTAGCCTAGACAAGTTGTCTTCTACGGGGTTCTCAGCTCCCTTTCTATCATTATATGCAAATCAAATTCTTGTAGCAAGAGAACCCATCTAATAAGTCTAGGTTTAGCATCTTTCTGTTCCATAAGATATTTAATCGCAGCATGATCAGTGTGAACAGTTACTTTGGAATCAACAATATAAGGTCTGAACTTATCACATGCAAATACAACTGCTAAAATTTCTTTTTTCAGTGGTAGCATAATTTCACTGGGCACTGTCTAGAGTTTTACTAGCATACTGGATAACATTTAATTTCTTATCAACTCTTTGTCCTAGAACAGCACCAACAGCATAATCACTAGCAGCACACAAAATTTCAAAGGGTAAATTCCAATCAGGTGGCTGAACAATAGGTGCAGAAATCAAGGCTTTCTTATGTATTTCAAATGCTTCTACACAATCATCATCAAAAACAAAAGGAACATCTCTTCATAAGAGATTGGTGAGAGGCCTTGAAATTTTAGAGAAGTCTTTAATGAACCTCCTATAGAAGCTAGCATGACCAAGGGAACTTCTTATACCTTTGATATCTTTAGGACACGGCATCTTTTCAATAGCATCTACTTTAGCATTATCAACTTCAATACCTCTTTCAGAAATTTTATGCCCCAAGACAATACCTTCATTAACCATAAAGTGGCACTTCTCCCAATTCAAGACAAGGTTAGTTGCTTCACATCTCTGCAAAACTCGATCAAGGTTTCTTAAGAAATCATCAAAAGAAGTTCCGTAAACGGAGAAATCATCCATGAAAAACTCAACAATCTTTTCACAAAAATCAGAGAATATAGCAGTCATACATCTTTGAAAGGTAGTAGGTGCATTACATAAACCAAAAGGCATACGTCTATAAGCAAAGGTACCAAAAGGGCAAGTAAAAGTGGTTTTCTCTTGATCATCTTTTGACACATGTATTTGAGAGAAACCGGAATAACCATCTAGAAAGCAAAAATGAGTATGTTTGGATAGTATTTCATGCATTTGATCAATAAAAGGTGAGGGTAATGATCTTTTCTAGTAGCTTTATTTAATTTGCGAAAATTAATTACCATTCTATAACCTGTAACAGTTCTTTGAGGAATCAATTCATTCTTATCATTAGGAACAATAGTAATACCTCCCTTCTTAGGGACGCAATGAACATGGCTCACCCATTAACTATCAGCAATAGGATAAATTATACCTGCCTCCAGAAGCTTTAGTATTTCATTTCTTACCACTTCTTTCATCTTAGGATTTAACCGCCGTTGATGATCAACAACTCGTTTAGCATCTTTCTCCAATTTAATTTTGTGCTGACATAGAGTAGGACTGATGCCCTTAATATCGTCAAGAGTATATCCGATAGCGGCACGATGCTTCTCCAGAGTTTTCCATAATTTCTTTTCTTCATGCTCTGAAAGTTTAGCACTAATAGTAACAGGATATATCTTCTTTTCATCAAGATAAGCATATTTCAGAGTATCAGGTAATTGTTTAAGCTCAAAAATGGGATCACCCTTAGGTCGAGGAGGATCCCCAAGGATTTCAACAGGCAAATTGTGTTTCAAAATAGGTCCTTGATTAAAGAATACTTCATCTATTTCACTTATTTCATTCATAAACATATCATTTTCATGATCTAGCAAATATTGTTCTAAAGGATTTGCAGGGGCACGACAATAGAAGCAAGACCAATAATTTCATCCTTACTAGGCAATTCTTTATCATGGGGTTGTCTACAAAATTTAGAGAAATTAAAATCATGAGACATATCCCCTAAACCAACAGTGACAATATCTTTCTCGCAGTCTATCTTAGCATTAACGGTATTCAAGAAAGGTCTACCAAATATAATGGCACAAAAATTGTCTTGTGGGGAAGCAAGAACAAGAAAATCAGTAGGGTATTTCATTTTCCCACACAAGACTTTAACATCTCTAACAATCCCAATTGGTGATATAGTATCTCTGTTGTCAAGCTTAATAGTAACATCAATATCTTCTATCTCAGTAGGTGCAATATCATTCATAATTCCTTTAATAGAGTGTAAGGAATTGCACTCACACTAGCACCCACATCACATAAGCCATGATAACAATGATCTCCTGTTTTAGAAGAAACAACAGGCATGCCAACAACAGGTCCATGTTTATCTTTCATATCAGGTTTGGTAATTCTAGCAGCTTCATCATAGAAATAAATAACATGCCCATCAATATTATCAACCAAGAGATCTTTAACCATAGCAATACTAGGTTCAACTTTAATTTTCTCGGAGGGTTCGAGTGTTCTAATATAACTTTTGTTGACCACAGTTGAAGCTTTAGCATGATGCTTTATTCTAACAGGGAATGGTGGTTTCTCAATATAAGCAGTAGGAACAATAGGATCAACATTATAAGTAATGGTTTCTTCTTCAACTTTAGTAGGTTCTACTACTTTAACTTCAATGGGAGGATGATATTTAAAACTCTTCTCCTTAGGGAGATCAACATGAGTAGCAAAAGATTCACAGAAAGAAGCTACTATCTCAGAGTCAAGTCCATGTTTAGTGCTAAAATCACGAAAAGTATCGGTATCCATAAAAGATTTAACACAATCGAACTTAAGGTTTATACCTAACTCTTTACCTTCGTAGATTCCCAATCTTCAGAGTTGTATTTAATTCTTTCCAATAAATCCCATTTGAATTCAATATCCTTCTTCATATAGGAACCGGTACAAGAAGTATCGAGCATGGATCAATCATTATGAGAAAGCTGAGCATAAAAGTTTTGAATAATAATTTCTCTTGAGAGCTCATGATTGGGGCATGAATATAAAATTGACCTAAGCCTCCCCCAAGCTTGAGCGATACTTTCTCCTTCGTGAGGCAAAAAATTATATATATAATTCCGATCACGATGAACCACATGCATAGGATAAACCTTGTGATGAGATTCCAATTTCAATCGCTTGTAGTTCCATGATCTAATATCATCCAATAGCCTATACCATGTCAATGCCTTTCCCTTCAAAGATAAAGGGAATACCTTCTTCTTGACCACATCCTCGGGCATACCTGCAAGCTTAAATAATCCACAAACTTCATCCACATAGATTAGGTGCATGTCAGGATGTAATGTTCCATCTCCTGCATAAGGATTAGCTAGCAGTTTCTCTATCATACCTGAAGAAATTTCATAATAAATATTTTCAGTAGGTGCAGTAGGTTGAGGAGCAACTCTTTGTTCTTCTGGTTGAGGTGAAGATACCCCGAACAAGCCCCTCAAAGGATTATTTTCCATGGTAACAAGTGACAGTAAATTTCAGCACACTATACACTACAAAAAAATACACTTCCGTGATGATATGTGTTTGTCACAATAGGTCGCGTTTTTTGTCATGCATGTACATCCATGATGATTTTATGACAGAATCAAGATAGTCATAATTGTGCTGTCGTAGAAGTGTTCCATGACATTACCAAAATTATCATCACGGAAGTGTCCACTTCCATGACGATAAATCGCGCGTCATAGAAGTGCTTTCGTCAAGGGTGACCGACACGTGGCATCAACCGTAACGGAACGCCGTTAAGCTATCGGGTCCGGTTTTGGATCCGATAACCCGTTAACAGCCCGGACCAATGGGGATTTTCCACGTGTAAAATCATCATTGGCCGGAGGAAACACGTGTTGCCTCACCGTTGGGACAGATGTCATCCACTCATTGGACAGGAGGCGCCTATGATAGGTCGACATGTGGCACGGCCCAACAGTGGCCCATTCCGGTGAAAAGGGCCGGCTGAGTAAAAAATAGCAGGCCGGCCCATATAAGGCCTACTAGTTTCAGGTCCATTTAAGCCCACGGCCCATACGAGATGTGCCAATTCGGCCCGTCAACGGCCCATTAAAGATTTGACACCATTGTAGCCCATCGACAGTTCAAGCCCGTTAACAGCCCGCTATATATTTGGGCTCAATATCGGCCCGATGTGATTTCGGCCTGTTAACGGCCCATTCAGTGGATGGGCTAATTTTCACGATGTACATGTTTCGGCCTTTTAGCGACCCATTTAAATGTTGGGCTAATTTCCGGCCCAGTGTGTCTTTCAGCCTGATGACGGCCCATAAATCAGTTGGGCCATTTGTAGTCGGACCTGAGTTTCGGCCTTTTAGCGACCCATTTAAGTGTTGGGCCAATTTCCGGCCCGGTGTGTCTTTCAGCCTGGTGACGGCCCATATATCTGTTGGGCCATTTGTAGTCGGACCTGAGTTTTGGCCTTTTAGCGACCCATTTAAGTGTTGGGCCAATTCCCGACCCTGTGTGCCTTTCAGCCTGTTAACGGACCATAAATGAGTTGGGCCATTTGTAGTCGGACCTGAGTTTTGGCCTTTTAATGGCCCATGCCCTTCATGGTCCAATACCAGCCCGGTTTCTCTTTCAGCCTGCTAAAGGCCCACAACACAGTTGGGCCATTTACAATACGACCTGACTTCCAGCCTCTTAGCGGCCCATGCTCTTCATGGTCCAGTACAAGCCCGCTGTCTCTTTGGGCCTGCTAAAGGCCCACAGTATAGTTGGGCCATATGTAGCCCGAACTTAGTAACGGCCTATTAACGGCCCGTGAAATCAATTGAGCCCACCTGTTGCCCGCTTCAATGTCGGCCTGTTAACGATCCGGGAGTTAAGAGGGTCGACCATTAACTTTCGGCCTGGTAACGGCCCATAAAATTAATGGGCCCACTAAAGTTCGTACATGTCTTTAGGCCAAATTAGATAATTTGAGCCCATTACGACGAGCAACTATGCACATGACCAAAACCGATCAAGCAAAGGTACGACATACAGGGAAAAACGTTGCACATCCAGCATATATTACAGGAAATTACATCCACTAGGCAATCAAAGATTGATGCCAGTGCAAATAAATGAACAGAACCTAACGATCTACAACGTCCCAATCTGCAACCTCAGCACGGATGACGCCCATAAGCATGTGGGCAAGTTCTTGCTGCTTTGCTACACTGTCTCTAAAAACATTGATCAGTTGTTGTGTCGCACGACTCTGCACCTCTGATTCCTCCACCATTCCCATCATTCCTTCAGCCATTAATTGGTTCACAAACATACATTTTTTCGTTGCATTCGAGACAGAGGATACTGAACAGATTCATATGGCGATTTTGGCAGGCTTCTATTATTGATAGTGGAGAGTGACTCGACCACTGCATCATAACATAAATTAGTAGGGGAACCAAACAGATTAATCATGAGTTATTGGCATATTGCCTGGCCTAGATTTATTGGAAAGAAACAATGGGATTGCCTTGCTGTTTTCAGAGTTTGTCTTCTTATCTTCAGCAGCCTGCACCAAATTAAGACACTAGCATTGCTATCATTGGCCAAGTCAGATAATAGGAAAGCAACATTGGCACAACGAACGTTTGGGCAACTAGCCAACACCAAATTAACACAATATGGCACAGCTATCATCAGCCAGGTAAGGTAATACGAAAGCAACATTGACACAATGAATGAATGGGCAACCAGAGCAGCACTACAATTCAGTAATGTGCATGATATGAGATAGTACACTCATGCAGCTCAGTATGCAAAACTACCAGGCAGTTTTCTTTACAAAAATCAACATTGGCACCTTTAACATTTTGCTACAACTAATTTTAGATCAGATAAAGGTTCAATTCATGCCGATTAACAAAATACATGCCGATTAACAAAATACATGCCGATGTAAAAATATAGTGATATACACCAGGTACTTACATTAGCATTGGAGCATAGAGAATTCCCGCAAGATATTTTCCTCGAATACAATCCCAATGAAGGAAGTTTTCTATCATTTAACCTTATTTTCTAAAAGAGAGAGGGTAAGAAACATGTAGAAAATATGATCAGAATGCTATAAAATTTCATGATGCGAGGATACGCACACGCTTCTTAGAATGGAGTTGACATTCTTTTGCTGGACTGGAGTGGACTAGTTCTTTGGCCACTGGAATCTGCTTATTATCAGTGGGAGTTGGGTTTCTCTGTGCTGGAGCAGTATCTATGAAAAATGGAGTTGGTTTATTATCTCCTGGCGTTTGGATCTTTTGCAAAGACCTGGTTTGTAACCCTTCAGATTCTAACATAGCCGTCTTCCCCTTGCATGCCTTATATAGAAGAATGGTGCTTTAATTATCAAACATGCTACCGCAGAGATGGAATAGGTACTGAAGAATAGAAAGGCATGACATATTGACATGTATTCCCTCCATCCGGAAATAAATGGATGGGTCTAGGCGTATTTCAGTTCTAGATACATCCAGTTTTATCCATTTCTGCGACATGTAATCCAGACGGAGGGAGTATGATGTAAGAGCTAGGGATACGACAGGACAACACGGTAAAAAAAACACTGAAAACCAACTGCAGAACAAAAGTAATCAAACCCACTGATATGAGATAGTACACTCATGCAGCTCAGGATGCCAAACTACCAGGCAGTTTTCCTTACAAAAATCAACATTGTGGCCTTTAATCATACATTTTGCTACAACTAAATTTAGATCAGATAAAGGTTGGATTCACGCCAATTAACAAAATACATGCTGATGTAAAAATATAGTGATATACAACAGGTACTTACATCTGCATTGGAGCACAGAGAAATCCTGCAAGAATCTTTCCTCACAGACGATACCAGTGAAGAAATTCTTCTGTCTGTTAAGCTTATTTTCTAAAAGAGAGATGGGTAATAAACATGTAGAAAATATGATCAACATGCTATAAAATTTCATGATGCAAGGATACGCACACACTTCTTAGAATGGAGTTGACATATTTTTGCTGGACTGGAGCGGACTAGTTCTTTGGCCACTGGAATCTGCTTATTATCAGTAGGAGTTGGGTTTCTCTGTGCTGGAGCAGTATCTATAAAAACTAGAGTTGGTTTATTATCTCTTGGCATTTGGATATTTTGCAAAGACCTGGTTTGTAACCCTTCAGATTCTAACATAGTCGTCTTCCCCTTGCATGCCTTGTATAGAAGAATGGTGCTTCAATTATAAAACACGCTACAGCAGAGAGATGGAATAGGTACTGAAGAATAGAAAGGCATGACATATTGACATGTATTCCCTTCATCCGGAAAAAATGGATGGGTCTAGGCGTATTTCAGTTCTAGATACATCCTTTTTTATCCATTTCGGCAACATGTAATTCGGACGGGGGGAGTATGGTGTAAGTGCT
Source organism: Triticum aestivum (assembly GCF_018294505.1). Classification (NCBI taxonomy): domain Eukaryota; kingdom Viridiplantae; phylum Streptophyta; class Magnoliopsida; order Poales; family Poaceae; genus Triticum; species Triticum aestivum. The sequence continues at coordinate 317,511,611 of NC_057799.1, forward strand.
AGGGATACGACAGGACAACACAGTAAAAAAACACTAGTTGAATGTAAAACTGTATGCTAGCAGAATACGTACAGAAAAAACTAAGGCAACATACACGTGTATGATTGGGAAACTAAGATGGCATTGCAACAGAGCACTAGAACAGCACTTCAATGTGAAAAACATGGTATGGTAGACAGATGAAGTACATACTAATGAATAACAATGCATAAGATTTTCAGAAGCATGATGTCCAAATTAAGCAGATGGCATTGCGATAGAGTAGATTGACAGTACTTGAATTTGAAAACATGTTATCATGAATGGAATAGGTACTGAAAAACAGGAAGGCATGACATATTTACATGCATGATCAGCATGCTAAGCACATGGCATTGCAACAGAGTAGATACACTCCAGGACATTATACGCATGTTGTACCCATATCACGGGCCAAGTTAGAGCAAGGACCTTGTGGGGTGAAGAGGATTCAACATCTTTCTGCAAGTCTTCTGAAGAACTGCCTTTACATGTTCCATCATATTGGGTATCATTGACATCAAGTTTATTGGCCTTTACATTGCTCCGTGAGGTTCTTGTGGATATATCAGTGTGTGCAATTATATCTGACATGCATGGAAGACAACTAGTAGTTAGATTTATGTAATGAGTGCCTGTAGGAGACGACATAAATAGTAGGACTGGGGTTAACTAGCAGCAACAGGTCTCAAAAACTAAAGGGAGAACACAGATGAAAGCTACAGAATATGTATCATTTGTACTCGAGATTAACTAGATGGCACACAAAAGTATTAAAGAACAACATAGGTAATACTAGAAGTGGTATAATACTATAATCACCAGCCTGTGGGATAGCATTGGCTGATGGATGATAACTATGGAACAGTGTTACCTAAAGAACAAGTATCTTAGCTGAACTATGGAACATCGTTAACTCCTGAACAAGACCCGTAAGAGATCAGCATGAATATACAGTGAAATGTGATAATCTATTTTCCATGCTTAGATGAATAACAAAGCCATAAATGTTGCACACAAGTAAGATGAGGGTACAACCTATCTGACCGCCATCCATAGGAGTGAGCATCATGTGCTGATTTGTCGATGGCCCTGTAGTTGTTGTGGCTGTCCATGTCGGGCACGCGCATTCGATCCAGGTAACTCTTGAGTGGGGACTATAGCTCCCTTCTGGTGTATGCTTCCCTTGTTGGAGCAGCTGCGGTGAGTCGGAAGACGGTGTGGCTGAAGATGCAGATAACGCATAATGTTAAGAACGACACATCTCTTTGATCTGAAGAAATACACTAAGAGATCAACAGCAAGGTACGAGAGTGGTCACACGTTTGTTGACTGAAGACTAAATTGGGGTCACACGATTTTATTTTATTTTGGTACTGTTCGATCTACGCCGGATGGCTTGATGGCCGTCTTGTGCCTCCCGGCTGACACTGTTAGGAATCTTCCCCGAAGAGCCAGCGACCAATGGCGGAGCAGCCTGCCTCTGCCGTCCATGGCCCCGGCTAAAACCCCGCTCCCCACCCCACCGCACTGCCGTCGTTGCGCCGCCCCCGGGCCAATCCACAAAGACTCCCCGTCATCTAGATCCAGCGGCGGAATTACCTTCAACCCACGCAACCCTAAGATAGCCATCTAAGCGATGCTTCCGTGGCGAACTTGCGGCCCCGCACCCTTACGTTAGACACCAGCCAACCGGCAGCCTAGGAGCTCCGCCGCCTCGAGGGGTGCTGCTTCCCATTGGGAATCGATTGGCCCACAATAAAAATTCAGACAACTGACGCCTAAATAAAGTGATTTGAGATGAGGGTGCGACCTATCTGGCGGCATGGTGAAGTAGGAAGGTCCAGCTGCCGAGTCGGTGAGGCCGGCGCGGTTGCGGTGGTGACCGGCGGTAGGGAAACAACGATGTCGCGACGATCGACGGCTACGGGGAAGCAGCGCCGGGACTCTGGACGGATCCGAAGTTGGAGCCGCTCCGGCGCCATGAACAACGGCGGGGGTGAATCGGCTCCGGTACGGTTCACGCGGCCGTCGTCGAGGCAGCTCCAGCAGCACGGAGTAAGAGGCACACGGCCCAGTGCACGACGGCAAATGGACAGCGTCTCCGGCATTAGGGAGAAGGGCGGCTGAGAAATTGGTGCGGTGGGGGCGCCATGGAGGAGGGGCTGAGGTTTCACGGCTCGGGAGAAGGGAGCTTCCGGGGAGAAGGCGATTTGGCCCCCACGAGGTATGAATGGGGGGGGGGAATTGGGAGGGGAGTGGAACCATGTTTTACGGACGCATTTGTCTGAAATGTGAGGGGGAGTTACAGTTCTACCCCTGCCTTTAGGCTTCTCGGCTTGGGTCTGTGTACTGAGGGTCGGGGATAGTACAGTAACTTTGCTTCTCCCCAAATAGTGGGCGGGAGCGATTTCGGGCGAGGAGGGCGTGTTTTGAAATATAGTGGGCGCGAGCGATTTCGGGCGAGGAGAGCGTGTTTTGAAATAGTGGGCGCGAGCTATTTCGGGCAAGGAGAGCGTGTTTTGCTGACCATGGTTTATGAATTATTCGGCACATGTCATTTCGGCCGAGGACAAGGCGCGCTTGGATGAAGTTATGAACCTACCCTCGATGTACAATGGGCCAATTAATGTGTGTCCCACATAGGACAGTAATTTCACGTCTCCCGTTTATTTGATCGGGCGAATTCCACTGAGCAGAGGATGTTTAACGGTTCGTTCAAAATTTGGGAGAACGAGCATACACCTCTACATTACCAAGTCGATTCGAATCAAATTTTGAAATATTAGCTTGCCACTTCTTTTTTAGATGGAGAGATGATGCTCGGGAGTAATGTGTTTTTACATGCTCGTTGCTAGCGATTTACTATATGACAAATAGTTGACCCACTCAAAAACGGGAATCAAACCCAAGATGAAATATCTCGATTCAATGAAATAGCTCATTCTCCAGGTCAAAATAGTGAACTAAATCCAAAATTGAACACCTCAATCGAGTAGCATGTTGTACAGTATTATAGTACTCCATGAACATGTTGAAAGTCAAATTAATGAACTTGTTTGATATACGCATATATCTGTTCATGTGTGGATTGTAGACAACATGTTCTCCAATTTAAATATTTGAGTGCAAGTTTATGTCGAAACATGGTTTATATCAGTCTTTGATGCATAAAACGTGACCTCTCTCTCTCTCTCTCTCGCCGACAATCTTCAATTCTGTCGCACGCATCCAACACACAAACCTTGTTGGTCCCTCTGGCTTTCTCTCCATCTCTCTCTCTCTCTCTTTGTGTTTGTGTGTGGGGGGGGTTCTTTCTAGTTCGCATGCATATATACTCCATCTATAGGTCTCTCTCGCACACTATGTATGATTCTCTAGTACAAGCTAGATATCTTGGGTGCACTCATCGTACGCACACAAATTCCTTGGCTCGTTTCCCGTAACTCTCTCACGCACCACTCTGTCGTCTCAGAGCTCTTCCCCCTCTCTCTCAAACTCTCCATCTACCTGGGTCACACATACACATGCATATCTCACTCGCACTCGATAGGCCCATCGAAAACTCTATCTCTCTCCCTCGTTCTCTCTCCATCTCACACGCACGCACACACAACCTCATGCCTAGCTAGCCAAGTATGATGGTCTCTCACTCAATTGTAGGCACATGCATTCCCCCCTATATGTATATGACTAGCTAATCTTAGTCTCCATCACAAACATGTGCGTGGTCTATCTCGATATCTCGGGGCATCTTTCTATCGCACACGCACCTCCCTCGATCTCCCACCCATATAGTCCCCTCACGATCTCGAGGGGATCTCTCTATCACAAACACACCCTCTCGCCCTCCCCATGCGTCCATGTTCTCCATGTGTCCCTCTTGACCTTTGTTCCTTGTTGGCCAGATCTCTATTGGACATGTGCTATAGGGGTGTCTCTCTCCGTTGCAAACAATCACACACTAGCTATCTTCGTGTATCTCCTCGCCTCACTTTTCTATCTCGGAGATGCATGCGTGATATGTTTGCCTAAGAAACGAAAAAACACAAACTCTCTCTAATTTATCGTTTGTTGTCACTTTCTCTTTCACACACATACTCTTTTTGCACACTTACTAATTCTCCTTCACACGCACTTGATCTCTCTCGACTTAGGCACTCTCCTCGGTCCATAGCATATTGATTTATGGAAAAGTCAAACATCACAAAGTTTCACCATGTACGTGGAGAAAAACAATTACATCTAGAACGGCAAACATATACCATTAGATTCACCATGAGATGTAGTTTCGTATGATGTATCTTTGGTACTAAAGATATAAATAACATTTGTGTAAACCTGATCAAAGTTTCCAAAGTTTGACTTCTAAAAAAATTACATGCACTGCATTATCGAGCGGATGGAATATCTCTTTCCCCCTCTCAACTATCTGACGCGCCACTCAGCCTTATCGGGGCTCCTCAATCTCTCTCAAACTTTATATCTTCCTGGTTCACACATACACATGTCTCGCTCGCGCTATACATATAGACCCATCCAACACTCTCCGCCCTTGTTCTCTCTATATGTGACACGCACCCCCCTAATAAGTACCATAATCCCTCACTCCATCATAGGCGCAAGCACTCCCCCCCTAAGTATGATTATCTCTCACTAGCCATCAGGAACACACATATTGTCTCCTTCCATCCATACTTCTATCTCGATACTCGGGGTATCTTCTGTCGCGCACACACCTTGTCACTCGATCTCCCACCCATTTAGTCCCATCACGATCTCCAGGGGATCTCTCTATGACAAACATACACTCTCTCCTCCCCATGTCTGCATTTTCTCCGTACGTCTCTCTCGACCTCTCTCCCTTGTTTGTCAGACCCCTCTTGGCCATGTGCTAGGGGTCTTGCTCTCTCGGTTGCAAACAACCACACACTATCTCCTCACCTTGCTTCCGTTGTCGAAGATGCATGTGTGATATGTTTGCATAAGACACACATGTTTTTTCTCGACTTTTATCGAGTGTTGTCCATGTCTCTTTCACACACGCACACACACTTTTTTCACTCACTCTTTCTATTTCACTCTCTCTCTCTCTAGTTAGGGACTCTCTCACCTCCATAAGCATATGGATGTTTTGAAAAGTCAAACCTCAGAAAAGTTTGACCAGGTATATGTGGAGAAAAACATTTACATTTGGAACGATCATTAGATTCATCACAACATGTACTTACTTCATACTATCATTTATCTTTGGTATTGTAGATATAAGTAATTTTTTTATAAACTTGGTCAAAGTTTCAAAAGTTTGACTTTTAAAAAAATGTTGGAACTACATTATCGAACGGAGGGAGTAGCTCTTTCTCTCTCTCTCTCTCTCTCTCTCTCTGCTATCTCTCACGGCCCCCCTCTCACAAGAACACTCTATACCAACGGATTATATACTCACTGTGTCAGCGTATAGCTCCGTATATTGTTTAGTTGACTAGTCAACCAGTCCACAAGCTGCCTTGTCAGCTCGTGTTCTGTATCTTTGTGTGTTGGCCCATGTGGCAGTGGGTGAAAATAAGTAAACTAGAGGCCCATTTGACACGCGGTGAAGTAAACAAAGTTGAAACCAATCGGGGTAGCACCCCGCACGCTAGTAAATTGAGGCCGCATTGAGGACACACTTCTTCCGCGCGGAAGACGCACTCGCGCACAATTCACCACTGCGCGACGGCATGCACAGAAGGACGCACTCACGCACACCCAGCACACGTGTACACCAGCGTCGCCGCCAGTTGAGATGGACGGCGAGGCAGCCAACAAGCGGAGGCGGCTCGAGCCAAAACCGCATCCGGCGAGCCTGGACTTCATCAGCAGCCTCCCCGACGACATGCTGCTCATCATCATCGGCCTCCTCCCCACCAAATCTGCCGTGCGGACCGCCCTGCTCTCCTAGAGGTGGCGCCCCCTCTGGCGCCGCGTTCCCCTCAACCTCACCGTCGACAGCTGCCTCTGCGACGGGGATTGCAAACGCATGGCCACAGTCTCCAGGATCCTTACATCGCACCCTGGGCCAGCCAGATGCCTTGACATCCGCATGTTCAGTACCAACTGCAAGGTCCAACCCAAGTTTGACGAGTGGTTCTTATCCCCCGCCCTAGATCAGCTTGAGGAGCTCAGCTTTGAAGCTGGACGATGTCGCTCTCTGCCGCCGTCCGCGCTCCGCCTCGCGCCAACGCTGCGCCGTGCCAGCTTCAGCTCCTGCTATCTTCCCCAGATTAATGCCGCGCCCGCCCTTCTCCCTCAACTCAAGCAGCTCGACCTCTTCGACGTTGTCATCTCGAAGAAGGCTATGGAGCACCTGCTCCATAGCTGTACTGCGCTTGATTACCTTCGTCTTGAGCAGATCCACGGGTTCATTAGCCTCCACATCGCCTCGACGAATCTCTGATGGATTTATGTGTCTTGCTGGCCCCGCAACAAGACATCAATTGGGAAGAGATCACTCCAGCTGTTCCACATTATGGTCATTGAGAATGCGCCTTTCCTTGAGAGATTGCTTGTATCGGATCTAGAAGGTCCAACAAAAATCAGGGTCATTGACGCGCTGAAATTGACAGCGTTGGTGCACTCGTCTGCCAAATTCTCCGAACTCTTTATTGGATCCGTAATCGTTCAGGTACAACACTCATCTTCTTCTCTGTCTTCTTGAAATTCACATCTTTAAATTTCTTCTTGATGTATTTACGACCGTTTTCCAGAAAATGATTCCCACAAGCTTGACCCAGTCTATGCGCACAGTGAAGATCTTGGCAATAAAATCTATCGGCCCCAATCTGGATCAAGTTGTTGGATTCCTTACATGCTTTCCCTGCACGGAGACGCTACTCATCGAGGTGAAACTTCTTTCCTATTAGTAAACGGTAATCACAACATAGCTCAATTTTTTCATAATTTTCCCAAATTACGATGACAAGTGTAGTGTTCAAAACTGCATCTACGCACTGCCCCGAAAGAAATGTTTTTAGTATTTTTTTCTCACGTGATCACCTGCATCGTTTTTTGTTGTACTACTATAGTACCCTAGGCTAGTCATAGTGGAAAGTAACTTAGACTACTCCAGTAACTCTATGGTTACCCTAAGAGCAAGTACTACCTCCGTCCTGGTTTACTCTTCCTATTTTGTAGTATCAAAATTTGACCATAGATTTAACTGACAAAATGTTAATGCATGTCACAAAGAACTATATCGTTGGCTTCGTATTTGAACATAATTTCAAATGGTGTAATTTTTAGTGACATGCATTGGCATTTTCTTACATAAATCTATGGTCAAAATTTTATACTAAATAAGAGGTAGTACAAAAGTGGGCTATAACGGCCCTCCACTATGTAGGCCAAAACACGTGCCAAATTCACTTGTGATGCATTTGGCATCGATGCCCCTCCATTGCTCACCTGGTGCCCTAATCTGGATCACCTACTTTGCTCCGGTACCAAATTAACTCACGCAATGAAAAAACACTTGCGTGGGAGAGAGAGGACTGAGGCAATAAAAAAACACTTGTTTGGGAGAGTGAGAGGCTGGTGTAGTTGGTTTGATTGATTTGTTTCTACACGTGGGTCTGTGTGCACAGCGGTGCCAACTCTCTCACATCGCGAGAGCGGTGCCAAAATCTTTTTATTTGACATCGATGCGTATTATGTGGCATACTTTTGCGAAATATGGCATCGGCCACATAGTGGAAGGCAACAAAATCCCAAGCTCTTCACGTACTCCTAGGTAAATGAGAGGAAAGAGAAAGAGAGAGAGAAAGAGAGAGTGAAAAAATATCACTAGCCAGCCAACCCTATCGTATGAGCGAATGATATTGGTACCACTTGATGACACGGCAATCTTATACAGCCAGCTGCTCTAATATGTTCTCTTCTTTTGCAGATAGAAAAGACCCGAAAGTGAAAAATGTGCTGCACTATAACAATCTCATCGAATGCCTTGATCTCCATCTTACATAAATTGATTTGATCGACTACCGAGGCAGCACATCTGAGATTAAATTGGCTAGGTTCTTTGTTCTGGAGGCAAGTGTGCTCAAGGTAATGAGGTTTCACGTTCTCTGGCGCAACAATGAATGGCGTGCTGATCACCGCAAGCGAAGCCTAAATGACAAAGTCTCCGCAAAAGCTGAATTTGTTTTTGAAACATCAAGTGGCCAGAGACTCGAAAACTTATTTGCCCATTAGTGACTTGTCAGGGCGGTGGATTTTAGTTTGTACGATAATGTTGCATCCACCTAAAGTAACGAAAGTTCTTACATAAACTTCCTAGTAATTCCCTCTTCGTAGGTGCAGCATTACTCCTAACATTTGTAATATCAGTTTGAAACTTGTAATATTGTCGTGTCCTATTCCTGCGTTTTCAAAATCCTGCGAATCAAACAGGTCCTGAGTTGGTGATGATGTTGTGCCTGCCATATTTCACCAATAACCGTCGGATCTAGATCTGACGCATACAAACCGAACTTCTCTAGTTTTGCAAAAAGATGCCCACACTTGTTCCCTATTTACAAACAACTCCTTGCCTCCCACAATCAGCCTTATCTCCTCCCCACCACATCTAGAAGGCCATGGAAAAATCTGGCGCAATGGCCGCTGCCGGCGTCGTCCACCCCCCAATCTTGGTGTTCCATGCAATGCACGGGCATCTACACACGGGAAATTATGTCGAACACGGCTAGTTGCAAGCAGGCTAGGTCTACAGCCATGATGATAGTGACTGCAGACGGTGAGTCTGACTATGGTATGCCGAACACAGCGCCTATACTCATGTGTCATCTCTGGCGTAGGGTCTTGTCACTTCACTATGAGGAGCAGCACGTAATAATTTGACCAACGGGTAGTACAGTGCTATTACATTGGTAGTACTACAACTAGTACTAGCACCACCGTCTGGATTTAGTAGTACTACCACGTCCATCTGGATTTAGTATTTGACTAGCAATATCTAGTAATGCATGTAACAAAAAATGTAGTACTCCCTCTATAAAAAAATACATGGTGTATTGTTTTATTCCTATCGGAGAGATAACTTAATGTCTTTTTGCTACTTAATAGGATTACATGCAATGAACTAACCACAACATGTGATGTTTGGTAGTCTCAAGTCATTGAAAGCATGCATGGCCCACATCTCTCATTGGTTGATATGTCACGAAATAAGAAACGAGGAGGGAGTTAATGTACCGTGCCTAAGTGTTTTGGGATTATTTGGTTTTCGTAAGGTGACTTACACAACATTTTTGGTTACAAGCATTAACATTTTATTAGTTAAATCAAAGGTCAAAACTTGGTGCAAAATGCAAAGGGGACCAATAAACCAGTAAACATCAAAGTTCTCTCGTTTGGCCCCAACTAGAGGTCCGGTGAGATGAATATACTACACCGGCACGGAGGGGGACGCAACTTCATTGACTTACTGCACCTCCCTTTGGGTGTATGACACGTGGGCCCAACGGGTGGTTGGCCAACCTGTCATACAGCCAAAGGCAGGTGCAGTAGAGGGGTGAGGAGTAGATGGCCAACACGCATATGAATTCAACGCAGCCTGCACTTCTCATATAAAGGCTCCCGCCAGTCCAATCTACGAAATCCTACGCACCTACGCACCCAAGGGCAAGAGTGATCACTCCAATCGCAAGATCGGTTGACTAGAAGCTAGACCCATGGAGACGATGAGCGCGAGCATCAGCCGGCTGTGCCAGATGGTCCACGACGCCGGCCTGCAGCCCGACACCGAGGAACGTCCCCAGGTAGTGCTTGAGGCCACCAGGGCGAGGGGCCGCTTGGACAACAGCTTCGTCTCCTTGTTCGACGAGGTCCTCGTCGGCTTCCTCGACAAGTTCGCCGTCGTCAAGAAGCTCGCGGACAACCTTGACGTACGCCTCCAGCCCACGCGCCCAGGCTCTGCGATGCCTGCCACCCTGAACGGCCTCTATGGTGACAACCTCTTCGACGCACTGGTGGCCCTGCGACTGCCCGCGGTCGTGCCGGAGAATGTCCACCTCGAGGCCGCGCTCGCCGCGCAGCGCCTGGCGCAGCAAGACACCATCGACATAATCACCCACGTCTACGCGCAAATCGTCCACAAGGACTACTACATGCAAGAGGAGGACGATAGGACGCTGGCCTTCTTGGACCGCAGGGCAACCTTGGACGGCATTGTTCAGAAGCACGTTGAGCTTGCCGCCAACGCCGCTGCTCCTCACACGTCGGTTAGTGACCCGGTGCACTAGGGCGTGAGGATGTCGTTGATGGATCCGTATGTATCTTTATCTTTCCGTCAAATCCATGTAGTAGTACATGGTACTACTAGTAATTATCTTACCTTCTGCATCAACTTCATAATTTTCGTATGTACTCCATGCATGAACCGCGCCAGAACCAAACTTCTCATTACTCTAGGCAAAATCGTTATTTCTATCTATCGGTCGCGCCATGGAGCAGAACCAAATTTTACAAGTTACAAGTTCAAAAGGAAAAGCCTGCCGTGTTCGCGTCGCACCCCCACACGGTTGGTCCGGCACGGTGCTCAAGGGGGAATGCGTGCTGTGTTGCATTTTCACTTAAAAGTGGGACCACAGTTGAGCAAACCGACTATCGGCAAACCCCCACCCCGCCCACCGCGCGATGGCTGAGAAAACAGGAGGGAGAAGAGATGGCTGTAGCACAGACTCCAAGAAAATTAGTGTCAGATGGGACTCGTGTGGGTGGCGTGTGCCGTACTGCTAGACATGAATGCTAGTTATGGCCCATGCTACCCCACTATATCGAGGTGCTGGTTACGTAGAACAAATTTCCTGGAGTCTGTGGTCGGCCCTCCTCTATCTCTCTTCTCAGCCAGCCAGCAGCGGAGCCCATCGTCTGTTTGCTCATATGCGGTCCCACATGTCAGTGAAAACGCAAGAGGACCCACTGAACCAACATATCTTTCACCTCGACGTGGTGGTGATGAAAAACAAATCCAATAAAGATCTTCGGTGGCCGCTTTTGGAGTTACTCAAGAGTAGTAAGATTCTATTTATAGTTTAACCCAAGATGCACATCACATGGCTTCAACTACCACTCTATTTTCTTGCATGACACGACCTGGATGCTGGATGTCCCACGTGTCGGCAAAAGGAGGAAGAACTCGACCAAATCTTCGGTTGTGCTCTCGGATTAGACTAGTTGTGCTAACCTGAAAATTTATTGTGTAGAATGGATGCAAGTTTTGGTATTGGGAAGAAGAGTACAACGATATATTGATAGAGCGCAATTTAGTAGATGTTCTAGCACTTTTAGCTAGCATAGAGGCTAGAGATGAGACTAGTGCACTTGTTGATAGAATAGAGGCTAGACACGTCTACTTCTTTACACTCGAAGAAGAAAGAAGCACGCAAGATCGAGGCTCCCAGATCAACAATGAATGCATCGAGAAGGCACTAATCCAACTTACAGGAGCAGTTATGGAAGTTGGTTATCTTCTAAAATGTATTCTTGTGGTTCTTGTTTTCTTTGGTCTTGCTTTTCTAGTCAAAATTTTGGTGATGTATTTCCATGTACCAAAAAAATCAATGATGAAAAAAAGATATGTGTTTGAAAAGAAAAATGTACGTGGCCGGGATGCGTCCGCGCGTTCGGCGCACGACCACCGCATCCGAGAAGGCCTGGACACGACCCCATTGCCCTACCCAAACGGACAGAATCCGGGCAAAACGGAGGTCCGTTTGGGGTCGTGCGTTGGAGTTGGCCTTACAAGTGGGACCGTAGTTGAGGAAACCGACTATCGGCAAACCTCCACCTTGCCCGCCGCGCGATGGCTGAGTCAGAGAAACGACGAGGTTGAAGAGATTGTTGTAGCACGGACTCCAAGAAATATGGTGTCAGATGGAAGTCATGCTGGTGGTGTGTGCCATACTCCTGGACGTGAATGCTTGTTCTGGCCAATGCCACCCTACTACTCCTACTACTTATAGTAGTAGTATCGAGGATTCGAGGTGCTGGTTATGTACAGCAAACACATTAACATATGGCCCACCTCACACTGTGGCCAAATTTCCTAGAGTCTGTGTGCTAGGTTAAAAAGTGTTCTTTGTGAGGATGGGTGGCTGGTCTCAAGTTTAAAACTTGTTGTATTACGTACGTCGACGTAGAGATAGTGCAGCATGTGAAGCTAGTACAAATAGTGTACTATTGTTGATTGGCCTCATCCGATAACCTGTTGCAATGCACGTACAATTATGTATTCGGAAAATATTCTTTTGCCTCGTCGCAGCACCCACTCAGAGAAGCGACTCGAAAGCCATTCATAAATTTAGTAAGTTTATCACAGGCATATCATTTTATTACATACAACAGGTCATCAACCCCCAATGACAACAAGGATACATTATAAATACTAAAGTTTCATCACACAACAAATAACAAGCAATGAAATGAACTTCAAGTCAACCAATCCTCGGCGTTGGAAATGCTTGCTTTGAACCACAAGTGATTCTCTGGGAAGGGCCAGCTATTGTCAATCTCGAGACCAACGCAGGACTGATCATCCAGGCTGAAGCGGCCTACTATATCACGACTAGGGTTGGGAACCACCGCAATGTCTGGCGTATAGATACAGTTGCTTCTCATAAATGGTAGTAACGTTGTGTCAACAGCAGTTGGATCACCTTTCACCATCACTGGATAGTTTTGCCCAAGGAAGAGCGAGTTTGCTCCAAGACTATCAATATTGTACCAGGGAGAAGGTGTTGGCACTAGCACAGTAGTATCCATACCGAATACCATGTAACGGGTGTTGGAATAGGTCCAGAGAGTGCAACGAGACAACACCTGCTTCCTTAGTAGTAACATCAGCAGTGGGTTGTATACAGACAAGAAGGGGTGATCCATCGGAAGTTGCCAGGCACCACTGAGTATATGGGCCCTCCTCGTCCTCATGCTCGTGATCATCACCATCGTCATCTCCCCCTTGGTTATAAAAATTTTCAAGTGTAGGTGGTGGAATGTTCACAGGACCTTGGAAACACAAGAAGAAGGTTAATTAGTAGAGAAGGGAAACTTGCTAACTCGCATGCATGTGGATGAAACAATTATAATTACGGTGGAAGACAAACATACCGAAAGTACGAGGATCCCATGCAAAAACAGTGCCACGAGTGGTGGCAGCAAACACAAGGCCCTCGTATTGAATTGCATCACAGTACACATCCGTGTATAGAAACTGATTTTTGAGCAATATCCATCCAGTCGAACCCCGAAGGACGGCAACAAGCTTGTCGAAGATAGCAACAACTCCATAGTTCCTGTAATTCCAAGAGCGGTTGGGAACTCGACAAATTGCTATCTTCCGCAGAAGACAGTCACCATGATCATATTTGAACGTGCGTAGAATACCGGTGTGCTCAACCTCTGGGCAGTCTGAGATTTTTGGAAGTGCAACCCGGTGACGAGTGTACACATTCACAAGTTCCCACTCGCAGTTGTACCCAATATAAACAAACCAATCTCCATTTGCGTCTGCCCAAGCCTTGCCCTCAAGCGATGGCATCTTAACATCATACGTATCATTATCAAGCGGCATCAACTTGCACAAGGCGAGGCTTCCCTCGTCCCCGCGCCAGTCAGCAGGGTCACGGCGAAGAAGATAGGGGAGATCAAACCGCTCCTGGACCCTTGGGTTCCTTGTAATGATGTTATTAGTTGAGTCGAGAATGGTCTTGAACGAACCTACCATGCTAGCCGAGGTGATGACGTCGCACCGATCAATGAGTTCCCCCACCACGTCATCTTTCAGATCAGGGCAAGAATAACGGGGTCGTTTCCGGCTTGTTCCCTCCATGGAGAAGACGATCGAACAATGGCAGAAGGAAGGGTGAAGGCAAATGGAGGAGGGAGGAAGAGCGTGCGACAGCAGTTCCGAATCGAGAGGGAAAGGCGAAGAGTCGGTGGACGGTTGCCAGTTTGCCACGGTACACGAAGAGGCGCCCGGCCTACACGTCCTTTCGGAAATTGTACAAAAGGACTCGCTGTCGTCTCACTAACATGTTGGAATGGGACCACATGTCAACGAAACATGGTGTGTAATTTCTCGTGCAAAATGCGATCTGGCCGCGTTGGCCCGAGGTGCCGCATTAGTTATCGACCTTTATTTTTTTAACATACAATATGAGTGGATAGCTCCTGTGGTCATCACACGTGAGCGGATATATAGGTGGGCTAGGTGGGCAGGCGGCAACAGTCTAAGTGCTAAAAGAGTTGATCTCGAAAAAGAGTTGATCCACTGCTTGGTTTTGTTTGGATTTTCCAGCTATGACCATTGGATAGAGTGAATCAATGGCTTGCATTCAAAGTTATTCTCATACTATAGAATGGTATAGGAACATGGAGAGATTTGGTTGATTTTATATCGCTGAATAATATAAAATATTATGAGTGCAGACGCTCCACCCCGAGGTTTGTAGCTCCTTCTCGGTCGTCGGGAATCTATGTTCTTACACTCTTTCGTTTAAGACATGAGCTTTGTTCATCCTGTTGCCGACACGCGGGACATCTATATGCCTCCATTTTACAAAATCATACTATATGCCTCCATGACACGCGATACATCTAGCATCAAGGTGGCGTGTCATGCAAGATAATGGAGATATGAAGTGCGTAAGTGAGTCGTGCACTTCGATGGCACCTAGTACTACGCAATATTTTTTCTCCTCGATGGCACGTGAATAGTGCACGTACTCAATGAGAGAGCACGGGATGGTAGCCATGGACATGGTTGGACCTTTTTGAAGAGAGTACTAATAAATATACGTAACTTTGATGTGTCCCGTCAACTCGCAGAACGACGAGAAGCTTGCTTACTATGCCTTCTCCCTCGCCAACGCGTGCGCAGTGGCTCGCAGCACGAGGAGAAACTTTTTCTTACAAGCGGTGGACGTGCAGCAGTTCATTTGGTGTCAGATTGCCAGAAGTAGTACCATCATTATTGTTCGACTTCCAGAAGAGGAGAAGAGCCAAGCGCAAGGTCACCTACTAACCTAGTATAGTACTACTATAGCCAAAGTTGGTCCACCTTTTTAGAGCATGGTTATATATATAGGCGGCTCTTGCAACGGCACATCATTTAGAGCAAGTAATCTCTTCGTAGGATCAAAGGAAGTGAGACAAAAGTTGGAGTGGATGCTAGATTGCCAATTAAAACATGATTACATAGGAAAAAAATCCTATAGCATTCTATCCTATGAATCAAACGACCAATGTAGGAAAATTATGAGGGGGGTCTCTCCAACAATGTTCCTCGGCTCGCACCTAGCATCACGGTGGTCGAACTTGGAGTCATTCATCCGGTACACGTGGCATCTCAGATCTGGTACTCCAATATTAGGTTGGCTCTATGTGATGTGGCAACTTCATATACTAACCGGATGCTGGCTATACTACTACGGTACTCACACTCCAAGAAGTGACTCGAAAACCATTCATAAATTGAGTCTATGACACGCATTTGCAAATGTACCATTCATTACATACAACAAGTCATCAACACACGATGACAATGATGATACATGTTGGATTATAGATTATTTCCAACAAAACATTCTAGTAAATACTGAAGTTTTCATCACACAACAAATAACAAGCAATGAAATGAACTTCAAGTCAACCAATCCTTGGCGTTGGAAATGCTTGCTTTGAACCATAGGTGCTCTGGGAAGGGCCAGCTATTGTCAATATTGAGAGCAACGCAGGACTGATCATCCAGGCTGAAGCGACATATATCAGGAGCACGGTAGGGAACCACCGCAATGTCCGAGGTATAGATACAGTTGCTTCTCATAAATGGTAGTAACGTTGTGTCAACAGCAGCTGGATCGCCTTTAACCATCATTGGATAGTTTGGTCCAAGGAAGAGCGAGTTTGCTCCAAGACTATCAATATTGTACCAGGGAGAAGGTGTTGGCGCTAGCACACTAGTATCCATCCCGAATACCTTGTAATGGGTGTTGGAATATGTCCGGAGAGGGCGACCATGGGAGACAACACGTGCTCCCTCAGTAGTAACAATCTCAGTGCACTGTATACAGACAAGAAGAGGTGATCCATCGGGATTAGTTGCCAGGCGCCACTGAGTATATAAGTTCTGCTCGTCCTCATGCTCGTGATCATCACCATCTTCATCTCCCCCTTGGTTATAAATTTTTTCAAGTATAGGTGGTGGAATGTTCACAGGACCTTGGAAACACAAGAAGGTTAATTAGTAAAGGGAAACTTGCTAACCTGCATGCATGTGGCTGAAAAAATTATAATTACGGTGGAAGACAAACGTACCGAAAGTACGAGGATCCCATGCAAAAACAGTGCCATGAGTGGTGGCAGCAAACACAAGATCCTCGTATTCAATTGCATCACAGTACTCATCCGTGTACATAAACTGATTTTTGAGCAATATCCATGGACGAACCATGGAATCAGTAACGACGGCAACAAGCTTGTCGAAGATAGCAACAACTCCATAGTTCTTGTAATTCCAAGAGCGGTTGGGAACTCGACAAATTGCTATCTTCCGTAGACGACAGCCACCATGATCGTATTTGAACGTACGTAGATCATCTGTGTGCTCAACCTCAGGGCACTCTGAGATTTTCGGAAGTGGAATCCGCTGACAAGTGTAGACATTCACAAGTTCCCACTCGCAATTGTACCCAATATAAACAACCCAATCTCCATGTGCGCCAGCCCAGGCCTTACCCTTAAGCGATGGCATCTTGACATCACACGTATCATTATCAAGCGGCATCAACTTACACAAGGCGAGGCCTCCGTCGTCCGCGCCCATGCGAACAGGCTTATAGCAAAGAAGATAAGGGAGATCAAACTGCTCCTGGACCCTTGGGTTCCTTGTAATGATGTTATTAGTTGAGTCAAGAATGGTCTTGAACGAACCTGCTATGCTAGCTGAGGTGATGACGTCGCACCGATCAATGAGTTCCCCCACCATGTCATCTTTCAGATCGGGGCAAGAATAACGGGGTCGTTTCCGGCTTGTTCCCTCCATGGAGAAGACGATCGAACAATGGCAGAAGGAAGGGTGAAGGCAAATGGAGGAGGGAGGAAGAGCGTGCGACAATAGTTCCAAATCGAGAGGGAAAGGTGAAGAGTCGGTGGACGGTTGCCAGTTTGCCACGGTACACGAAGAGGCACCCCGGCCTACACGTCCTTTCGGAAATTGTACAAAAGGACTCACCGTCGTCTCACTGACATGTTGGAACGGGACCACATGTCAATGAAACATGGTGTGTAATTTCTCGTGCAAAATGCGATCTGGCCGCGTTGGCCCGAGGTGCCGCATTAGTTATCGACCTTTATTTTTTTAACGGCGTGCCGTCCAGTTTTGAAGCACGACTAACTGGTACTGTTTGTAGAGAAAATATAAACTACTCTACCACTACTCCACCTCTAGTACTAGTAGCATAAAAAAGATATATAGGCTGGAGCTTCAGAGCTTTCTTGCTAAGGGCTGCCCACTTGCTTCTCACACTATCACCCTCTCTCAGATCTAAAAAAGACGGCCTCTCTCCCCCTCCTCACCGGTGGTCATAGATCCACCGGGGAAGAAAAGGACGTGCAGCGTTGACGCACTCGTCGTCGGTGAGCGAGGTCACACACTGACGACAAGGCCGTCCTCTTAGACCTAGCGCCCGCGCGGGATGGCCTCCGTCCCCAAGCTCGCTGCCGTGGTGCGTGCGGAGGATGACGACCACGAGCGAAGCCACTTCCCGCCGACCCTCAGGTATGCTACCTCTTTTCGAACCATACCCTTGTTATATTGCCCCATCTGCCACATCGCTGCATGTGGATCTTTTTCCACTCCACCATCTTCTCAATTTGCTATCCTCTGCTCTACTAGTCACGCAGACGAAAACCTTAATTTGCACTATTAAAGGAAACCCTACTTCATGCAGACTAATCCATGCCTGGGTTGAATAAGGAAAGGAAGGGAGACTGTACTGTCCAAGAGAGTAGGCATCGAACCCGCATCTAGGTTGAAAAGGGGAAAATCAGTAGCTAAGGAACAAGTCTCGTGTCTCTTTATTGAAGAAGGGTAGAAAGGCATGACAACGCAATAGAGAATGACCAGGTCGATCGGTTTGTTGTCCTCACATAGGAAAAAGGTGGCTAAACAAAACAAAAATGGGACGTAATCCACATATGCTGCCTGGATATTTGTTGCTCTGGGCAACCATACCTCCCTCACCACTCTATGCGTCCGTGGAGGTACATCGTACTGGTGCGCCCACTGTCCGAATGGGCCTCCCATGCTCTTATTATCACTTTTTTGCTGTTAGTATAACGCCAGCAGTCAAGTCAAGCAATGCTACGGCTAAAGTGATGCCACATTTAACTAATGCCGCACTCAGTCTAATGCCACCGATAAATTTAAGCAATGCCATTTAATGTCACTGGATTATTTCAGGGTTAGCTGTTGATTGTGGATGTATTAAAGATTTTTCAGCTAAGGCATTCTAATGTTGTTGCACAGCCAGTATACCAACGATGAAACTTGTTACTACCTTCAGATTTTTGCACTGTTAATGCTTATAGATTACATACCTCACTTTCATGAGATAAGTTAATTTTTTTGTACAGTGTCACCAAAATGCCAAGGCGCTGATGTCATTTTATTTTGGTTAAACTACACAAAAAATTATGAAGACAAGAGGAAAGGTCAAGAGTGGGCACCTCCTCCTCCGGCGGTTCTCTTGATTCGTTCGATAAAGTTTTTATGTTTGATCGATTATCAAGATTGGGATAGCAATTTTTTATGTCCCCCCGAGTTCGAAATGATATTTACCTTGGAGGTAAATGGTTTGCAATTTTTTTATACTGTCATTAGTTAATAATGCTAGTTACCTTCAGACTTTTGTATTTGGTTTAATGCTCATGCACAGCTAGTATACCAATGCTGAAACGTGTTACCTTTACATTTTGTATTGTTAATTCTTATAGAAATCTTCCAGTGCTAGAGTTTATTGAAATCTGTTCAGTAAAACCATTGTACTGTACCCTGTAATAAAATAACTACTCTACTGTTGCACTAGCCACTGGATTAGTGTATATTTCTAGTATTCGAAATTTCTAATGGTGTTGCATTAGCGTATGGACATAAATAAAGTGTGGCAAGCTTTCCCAGATATGTGCTCAAGAAAACTACTACCTGTTTTTCTAAATACTAGACGTTTGGGTACTTTAAATTGAACCACGAAAACGTCTTATATTAAGGAACAGAGGGTGTAGAGTTCACTCAAATTATCCCGGTAAAGCTAGTCACACCTTTGTTAAAATTAATGTTCATTATTTTATCGGAGGAGGTCTGTCAGTTTGTCTCTAATGCCTGTCGACTACATACCTGACATCATGATGTAATGTTAAGTCATTTCCTTTTGTACAGTGTCACTGAATTGTCAAGGCGGTGATGGCATTTTATTTTAGTTGAACTGCACATATGCTTAAAACAAGAGGAAAGGTCAGGAATCGATCATTCTTTCAGAAAGAACTATATATGCCTTTCTGACATCAGCCGTTGTTGCCTTATTCATTCCTTCAAACAGGTGGTTAGAAAGAGTCTTGCTACCTTTTCCCATTAAGAAATTGGAATGCTTATATTTGTGAGTCTATGCTTCAACTAGTGCCACTTTTATAGTAATCACACTTTCAATATCTATGCAAACAGGGATGCTCGATTTTAGTGGAACTGCACAAAAAGTCCAACTGGTTCAACATTAGGAGCATGTTTTCTTCCAAACCTTTATATCCAATTGGTGGCACTATGAGTTGTTCATTACGAAGGTACATGGTTTGCTACTCTTTTTGTACTGTCATTAGATAGTAATACTAGTGGTTTGCATGTGAATTTATTGGCAGGGTGGACCTACACTGGAGGTGCAGGACAGGATTCAATGATTGGATGCTCAATTTTGGTTGTGACGATTTCACCTCTTCCATCACTGCGAACATGGATATCCTTGGTCTGATGAAGAATAGGCACTATATTTCTGCTCTGAACCAGCAAATCAATTCAGTATGAAATTGTCCAGGGCAAAACATGACTGTATCAAATTGTCCAGTGCAAAACATGACAGATGCTAAGCGGAAGAGACATGTTTAAACCGAAAATACAAGGTGGGGTATATGTTTACTAGTTGCTTGATATTTGTGCAGACAGAGATGTCTGCCCGTTGCTATTTGGCAAACACACAAAGTGACCGCAATTTTGGTTGAACTGCACAAGAGAATAGTATAGTCACTGCATGCAGTGCCATTTGAAAATAGACACGGAAAGATTGGATAGTCACTTCATGGACTGCAGAAAAGTAGTATATACTATTTATTGGCCAACACTAGGTGCTTCATTGCTTTGGTCTGATTATACAATGGGCATCATTTTGCCTAAGTTAAAGTTTGTATTCCGAAAATAGTCTCGCCGTCTGATCGAGAGAAGACCAAATCATATTGTAGTGGATGTTCCTCCATCATGTGTGGTTCATTCTCATGGTTCCAGCTGTTGGTGAAACTACTTACGTTTGCAAGAGAAATTGTAGACTTCCCAAACAAATTTGTCTTTCAGCCTGTACTGAATGTTGGCCAAGAGAAGCATCCATGTTAGTAGGCAGAACAGATGTTTTTTCTAGATCTTTGCTTTTGGAGCTACATATTTTTATATGATCTGTGAATCATTGAGATGCATTAACATGTTGATCTTATGTATGGGAATCGTACTAGTTGGTTTTAGTTGCGACGCAAGATCCGAAGTGGCTGATCTTTGCTTTTGGAGCTACATATTTGTATATGATCTGTGAATCATTGAGATGCATTAACAGTTCCTTATTTCTGTTCGCTCAGTGTTTACAAGTTACTGATCGATCACTAGCCAGCCTACTAATGCGCTCCTAGCAGTTTTAGTTGCGACACAAGATCCGAAGTGGCAGTTTTTTGAATAAAAATTCCCACCTCTGAAGAAACTGACAAGCTGCTCTGAAGAAAATGCCATGCGAATCTGAAGAAACTGCCAGCGAAAATGTTCGCAAATGCCTTATCTCCCAGCTAAAGTTCATCAACTATTGCCCTCGGCCGCGACTCGTTGCATGCTGCTCCGCATACTGGCTGCGAGCGATTTTGAGTGCCTGCATGCAGCCGGCCATAATTAAGGCAGCTAACTGATGCGAAAAAGATGTGCTTTAATTGTTGCGGGCCTTTTAAATCCGTGGAATCATTATTGACAAGGAGGGAGATGATTCGAGTGCACTCGTTTGACCGTCATGCCGGCATGCGACCCAGCACAGACGGGACGGGACGGCACAGTCATAATTTCAGTTTTTCTAGTTTTCCACGGCAAGCTAGCGCTCTAAGCCATGCCTGCTTAATTATGCATTGAATTCCGATGACCGTCGCGCTACCTTCCGCCTATAAGTATTGTTTCTCGGCCTTCTCCGGTGGCACCGTGACCCAACTCGCCCTATCCTCATAATCCCCCACCGGCCCGACGTCGCTCGCCACTTATCCTCGCTCTCACCATGTCCCCCATGCCCCCGCCCGTCCGCGATAGGCGAGGCCGGAGGCGGTCACCGCTGGAACTAGTGTTCGGTTTTTCACCGGAAGGCAGACGGAGGGAGGAGGCATTCTATCGGTCTTTAGATGGCAATGCGGAGATCGAGGACTTGTTGGAGCGCGGCCGCCTGACGGAGGAGCAGGAGTTGTTGGAGCGTGACCGCTTGGCGGAGGAGCAGCGTATCGCCGATTTGCGCCGCCAGCGGGACATGGAGCAGCAGCGCACCGATGCTCTGAGTTGCGAGCAGAGCGGCCGCAACTGGGCCGACTACGTGGAGGCCGGCGCCCGGCAAATAGCCCTGGAGGCTGTCGGGCATGCACGCGTTCGCGACGCCGATTTTTACTACCAGCTCGTCAAGTGGGTTTCCCGCTTAGAAGCCGAAGCTTCGGTGGACCACGCCGGCATGGAAAGGGCCAACGCGCGCGAGAAACGCGCCCTATCGCACCTCTGGCAAGTCCAAGGCGAGGCGGAGGACGCCGGTGCCAGCGTTTAGCATGTACCGCAGATGGCGGCCGGCATCGTCTAGTTAGCTAAGAGTAAGTTAATACTTGTATGCTACTAGAGTATTAGTGGGAGTAGATAGTTAACTTGGCTATGATGGTTGTCAACGTGGAAGTTCAGTACTCTATATGTGGATCAGACCTGTTACTTTGCTCTGAATGTTGAACTTTCCGTTTGAACGTATGGAATGGGCTGTTATTTTTTTAAGTGGGTTGTATTTGTCCTCCACAGGTTTAGAGGCTGACTTGTGGGCCTACCAAGTTGACGCGTACACAATCAGGAGATGATTGTACGTGGAGAGGATGACAGCAGGGACCCGCCAAGGTCATGGCTGTACGCAAGCAAGTGCCTCCTTATTTCAAGCCACTAAAAAAGGCTCCTCCTAATGGATTTCTGACATCTGGGTCCCATGCCATTGTCAACGTAGTCAATAAACGAGAGAATTGCACAACGAGCGGCTCACACCAGGGACCCAGCAGCTTGCCCAGTTATTTTTGTTTTGGGTTAATTTGATAAATGCCACTCCAAATCTGGTGTTTCCGAGAAATGCCACTGCAATTTCCAAACTTTGAAAAATGCCATTTCATGCCATTTCCAGTGGCATTTTTCGAAGTCTGGAGTGGCGTTTTTCAAAGTTTGCAAATTGCAGTGGCGTTTTCCAAAGTTTGCAAAAATTGCAGTGGCATTTTTCAAAGTTTGGAAATTGCAGTGTCATTTTTATGAATCGCCATAATTGGAGTGGCATTTATCTAATTTGTTTTTGAGATGGAAGCAGGGTGTCAACTGGGCTGTGCGGGGCACTCTGGCCTGTCTAGATAGCCTTCTCTTTTATGTTTACCACAGACCAGCCCAGTAGTTTTTTTTCTTTCTAAAAATGGCTAGCCCAGTTTTTTGTGATTTGCCAAGTAAGTCGCTTTGTCAGGCCTGTTGGGCTGCAAATCTTTCAAGATGAGGAGAGATTCATTCGGCTGGCCGAGAAAATGGCCTATCAGTAATGGGAAATGGGATTTACATTTTAAAACACATCAAACCGGCAATTAGTTTCAAATTTCTTTTTTTCATTTCGAGATTTTAAATTGCATTAATTTTTATGCGTGGACAATTTGTTGGATTTATATTGATATACATTTATTTTTAAAATCAGTTTGAATGTGACTCGAAATTTCGGGATTAAAAACAGTTCGGACCGCACCGAAATATGCAAAATTTCGTATAATTTTTTAACCGTGGCCACAATATGGGTTGTAATGCTAACAAAAAGAATATGGGCTCCAAAAAAACCTTAAGAATTAGCAAATGGGCAATAAATTATTAGAAATAATGGCAGATGGGCTGTATGCTGTTTTCCACAGATTTGAGGCTTTCCTAAAAAAAGGTTGACGCACAAGCAGTGACTGTTGGATGTCCATCCAACGGCCGTCGTGTTTCTTCAATCTCTACTCTTCCTGCTCCAGCCGCTCAAAGAAGCGCCGGCGGGACTGCCTACTCCCTCCTCCCCGCGGCTGGCTGTGCTGCCGCGCAGGCCTCACCGCCCCACCGTACTCCCATCGCTGGC
The DNA here is from genome assembly GCF_018294505.1 of Triticum aestivum. Classification (NCBI taxonomy): domain Eukaryota; kingdom Viridiplantae; phylum Streptophyta; class Magnoliopsida; order Poales; family Poaceae; genus Triticum; species Triticum aestivum. The sequence goes on from NC_057799.1 coordinate 317,535,313, forward strand.
CTAGCCATCCCTCTACTCACCCACACCTGCTGTTATTCTCCGGCGACAGCAGATGAACCAATAAACCCTCGTACAGTCGTACTCCCCTCCGCGTGGGAAACAACTGCCGAGTCTTGCCTGGCTCCGTGTCGTTCCCTTCCTAGGCCTCGCCATCGTCCACCGCCCCGGTGCTCTCGGTGCGGCCTGGTCAACGTGGTCAACGACTGACATACATCTGAAGTGGACTGTATGTGGAGAGGCTGACAGTTGGGTCCATGGCTGCACGCAAGGAAATGCCTCCTTATTACGCGCAAAATAATGATTCCTCCACCTGACATCTGGGACCCACCGAAAGGGCCTCTGTATTTCACGAAAAAACGTTACCGCCGCTGACAGCTCGGACCCACCAGCTATATCTTCGCACGCAAGGAAGTGCCTCCTTATTACGCACAAAAAAATGAATACTCCCCCTGCTAGCTGGGACCTAGTATAGTGGGAGGCTGACTTGTGGGCCTACTAAGTTGACGGGGATGGAGGGCTTTGTCAACTTAGTCAATATGCACGATTCTAGCTCCAGTGACCGTACGATGTCCATCCAACGGCCGTAGTGCTTCTTCAACCTCTGGTCTTCATGCTCCAGGCGCCCAAATCAGCGCCGGTCGTGCCTTGTGCTCCTGCCTCCCGTGGCCGGCTGCGATGCCGCGGAGGCCTCACCGCCCCCTACTACTCCTACCGATGGCCAGGCCATCCCTCTACTCACCCACACCCCCTGTTATTCTCTGGCGACAGCAGCCTCACACCGTAGCGAACCAGTGAACCCTCATACTCCTCTACGCGTGGGCATCCACTGCCGCGTCTTCCCCGGCTCTGCGTCGTCCCCTTCCTAGGCCTCGCCGTCGTCCACCGCCCTGGTGCTCTCGGCGCGGCGTGGTCAACGTGGTCAAGGAACGGCTTCCATCGGACGTGGACTGTATGTGGAGAGGCTGACAGCTGGGTCCACGGCCGCAGCAAGGAAGTGCCTCCTTATTACGCGGAAAATAATGATTCCTCCACCTGACAGCAGGGACCCACCGGACGGGCCACCGTATTTCGTGAAAAAAAAATGTTTCCCCCTTGACTGCTGGGACCCACCAGCTACATCTTCGCACGCAAGGAAGTGCGTCCGGGCAAAAAAAACAATTCGCCCCCTGACTGCTGGACCCACTAGCTACATCTTCGCACGGAAGGAAGTGCCTGACAGTCGGGACCCACCTGGTCGGAGCATATGTAGCATTGTCATTCTGGTCGCGAACGTGTACGTACATACTGGTCGATGTAGAGGCGCGCACGTGTCGTAGTAGAGGCGCACACATAGCATGTACACGTACGTACAGCGGCAGTGTGCAAGAAAGAAAATACGGCCACGTACGTACATACGGGCTGGGTCTCGAATGCCTACTCGCGCATACGTACGGCCAGGGCTCGTGTACATGGCTGGGTGGGAACAGAGAAACTGCGTCGTCGTCGTGTTCATGGGGAGCCAACCGGCTGGGTCGGAACGGAATGCGTCGTCGTGTTCATCGGGAGGGCTTGGACGGAACAACCGATGGAAACGAGGCCCGGCGTACCACAGAACGGAGGAAACGGCCTTGTGTTCGACCGGCCACGGTCGAAACGGGATCATGTTCATCGGGAGGGGTCTGGCGTACCGCAAAATGGAGGAAACGGACCTCCTACGGTCGAAACGGGGGTCCAGTTCATCGGGAGAGGTGTGGCGTACCGCAAAACGGAGGAAACGGACTTGTGTTGGAGCGCTGCGGTCGAAACGGGGGTCATGTTCATCGGGAGGGGTGTGGCGTACCGCAAAACGGGACTCCATGGGATACTGTTCATCTCCACCGTCGACCCCCTCCAGCCTCCACAGGCTACTGTTCATCCACCGTCGACCCCCTCCAGCCTCCACAGGCTACTGTTCATCCACCGTCGACCTCCTCCAGCCTCCACCTGCGACTGTTCATCCATGGGCTCCTATTCATCCAGCCTCCACCACGCGCTACTCCACCGGCTACTGTTCAACCAGCCCTCTCCACGGGCTCCTGTTCAACCACCCCTCCACGGGCTACTATTCATCCAGCCCTCCACTGTCTACTGTTCATCCAGCCCTCCACGGGGTCCTGTTCATCCAGCCCCAACCGGCTCGATTGATCGGGGTCCTGTTCATCCAGAGGCAACACCACGGGGTCCACCCCCACCGGGAACTGTTCATCCAAACCCCCCTAGCAACGCTCACTGTTCATCCAGAGGCAGCATCGATCGGCTTCAGTTAGCAGTAGTAGCGAAGGAATTGCTCGATCGGGTTCAGTTAACAGCCATCGATCGATCGCTCGGGTTCAGTAACGCGTAGTCTGCCGTGCAATCGCTCGGCTTCAGTTAAAGCCCAACGCCTCGCTCGGGTTCAGTTAGAGCCCAACGCCTCGCACCCATGCGCGTGCATGTACGAGAGAAACGCGCATCGCTCGGCCCCGATCACCCACCGTAACCAGGAACATCCCGATATTTTCCTCGCCCTCGCTTCTACCATGGTTTTTTCTGTCATGGACGTCCCAAATAATGTCATGCAGCTGCGTCTCCGGCCCGCCTAGAACAAAAAGCCCATTTTCTGTCATGATTTTTTGTCATAGAAGTAGGAGGCCACCACATCTATGATGATACCGGGTTTTGTCACAATTATCGTCATAGAAGTGTCATAAGTATGACAAAAAATCCGTTCGGCCCAAAATTGTTGGAAATATGCCCTAGAGGCAATAATAAATAGGTTATTATTATATTTCCTTGTTTGTGATAATCGTTTATTATCCATGCTAGAATTGTATTGATAGGAAACTCAGATACATGTGTGGATACATAGACAACACCATGTCCCTAGTAAGCCTCTAGTTGACTAGTTCGTTGATCAATAGATGGTTACGGTTTCCTGACCATGGACATTGGATGTCGTTGATAACGGGATCACATCATTAGGAGAATGATGTGATGGACAAGACCCAATCCTAAGCCTAGCACAAGATCGTGTAGTTCGTTTGCTCAGAGCTTTTCTAATGTCAAGTATCAGTTCCTTAGACCATGAGATTGTGCAACTCCCGGATACCGTAGGAATGCTTTGGGTGTACCAAACGTCACAACGTAACTGGGTGGCTATAAAGGTGCACTACGGGTATCTCCGAAAGTGTCTGTTGGGTTGGCACGAATCGAGACTGGGATTTGTCACTCCGTGTAAACGGAGAAGTATCTCTGGGCCCACTCGGTAGGACATCATCATAATGTGCACAATGTGACCAAGGAGTTGATCACGGGATGATGAGTTACGGAACGAGGAAAGATACTTGCCGATAACGAGATTGAACAAGGTATCGGGATACCGACGATCGAATCTCGGGCAAGTAACATACCGATGGACAAAGGGAATTGTATACGAGATTGATTGAATCCTCGACATCATGGTTCATCTGATGAGATCATCGAGGAGCATGTGGGAGCCAACATGGGTATCCAAATCCCGTTGTTAGTTATTGACCGGAGAGTCGTCTCGGTCATGTCTGCCTGTCTCCCAAACCCGTAGGGTCTACACACTTAAGGTTCGGTGACGCTAGGGTTGTAGAGATATTAGTATGCGGTAACCCGAAAGTTGTTCGGAGTCCCGGATGAGATCCCGGACGTCACGAGGAGTTCCGGAATGGTCCGGAGGTAAAGATTTATATATGGGAAGTCTTATTTTGGTCACCGGAAAATTTTCGCACTTTATCGGTATTGTACTAGGAGTGCCGAAAGGGGTCCGGGGGTCCACCAAGGGGGTCCACCAGCCCCGGGGGGCCACATGGGCTGTAGGGGGTGCGCCTTGGCCTATATGGGCCAAGGGCACCAGCCCCAAGAGGCCCATGCGCCAAGAGATAAGGAAAAGGGAGAGTCCTAAAAGGGGAAGGCACCTCCGAGGTGCCTTGGGGAGGAAGGACTCCTCCGTGGCCGCACCCTTCCTTGGAGGAAGGGCAAGGCTGCGCCCCCCCCTCTCCCATGGCCCTATATATAGTGGGGGGAGGGAGGGCAGCAATACAGAAGCCCTGGCGCCTCCCTCTCCCTCCCGTGACACCTCTTCCTCCCCGCTTGCGCTTGGCGAAGCCCTGCCGGGATCCCGCTACTTCCACCACCACGCCGTCGTGCTATTGGATCTGCATCAACCTCTCCTCCCCCCTTTCTGGATCAAGAAGGAGGAGACGTCGCTGCTCCGTACGTGTGTTGAATGCGGAGGTGCCGTCCGTTCGGCGCTAGGATCATCGGTGATTTGGATCACGACGAGTACGACTCCATCAACCCCGTTCTCTTGAACGCTTCCGCTCGCGATCTACAAGGGTATGTAGATGCACTCCTTCCCTCTCGTTGCTAGTAAACTCCATAGATTGATCTTGGTGATGCGTAGAAAATTTTGAATTTCTGCTACGTTCCCCAACAGTGGCATCATGAGCTAGGTCTATGTGTAGTTTCTATGCACGAGTAGAACACAAAGTAGTTGTGGGCGTCGATGTTGCCAATTCTTCTTGCCGCGACTAGTCTTATCTTGTTTCGGTGGCATTGTGGGATGAAGCGGCCCGGACCGACCTTACACGTACGCTTACGTGAGACAGGTTCCACCGACTGACATGCACTAGTTGCATAAGGTGGCTAGCGGGTGTCTGTCTCTCCCACTTTAGTCGGAACGGATTCGATGAAAAGGGTCCTTATGAAGGGTAAATAGAAATTGGCATATCACGTTGTGGTTTTACGTAGGTAAGAAACGTTCTTGCTAGAAACCTATACAAGCCACGTAAAAAACTTGCAAACAACAATTAGAGGACGTCTAACTTGTTTTTGCAGCATGTGCTATGTGATGTGATATGGCCAGAAGATGTGATGAATGATATATGTGATGTATGAGATTGATCATATTCTTGTAATAGGAATCACGACTTGCATGTCGGTGAGTATGACAACCGGCAAGAGCCATAGGAGTTGTCTTTATTTTTTGTATGACCTGCGTGTCATTGAATAACGCCATGTAAATTACTTTACTTTATTGCTAAGCGCGTTAGCCATAGAAGTAGAAGTAATCATTGGCGTGACAACTTCATGAAGACACAATGATGGAGATCATGATGATGGAGATCATGGTGTCATGCCGGTGACAAAGATGATCATGGTGCCTCGAAGATGGAGATCAAAGGAGCAAAATGATATTGGCCATATCATGTCACTATTTGATTGCATGTGATGTTTATCATGTTATGCATCTTATTTGCTTAGAACGACGGTAGTAAGTAAGATGATCCCTCACTAAAATTTCAAGAGAAGTGTTCCCCCTAACTGTGCACCGTTGCGAAGGTTCGTTGTTTCGAAGCACCACGTGATGATCGGGTGTGATAGATTCTAACGTTCGAATACAATGGGTGTTGACGAGCCTAGCATGTACAGACATGGCCTCGGAACACATGCGAAACACTTAGGTTGACTTGACGAGCCTAGCATGTACAGACATGGCCTCGGAACACAAGAGACCGAAAGGTCGAGCATGAGTCGTATAGAAGATACGATCAACATGGAGATGTTCACCGATGATGACTAGTCCGTCTCACGTGATGATCGGACACGGCCTAGTTTGACTCGGATCATGTATCACTTAGATGACTAGAGGGATGTCTATCTGAGTGGGAGTTCATTAATCAGATGAACTTCATTATCATGAACATAGTCAAAAGATCTTTGAAAATTATGTCATACGCTTTAGTTCTACTGTTTAAGATACGTTCCTAGAGAAAATTTAGTTGAAAGTTGATAGTAGAAATTATGCGGACTGGGTCCGTAAACTGAGGATTGTCCTCATTGCTGCATAGAAGGCTTATGTCCTTAATGCACCGCTCGGTGTGCTGGACCTCAGCGTCGTCTGTAGATGTTGCGAAACATCTGACATACACGTTTTGATGACTACGTGATAGTTCAGTGCGTAATGCTAACGGTTTAGAATTGTGGCACCAAAGACGTTTTTTGAAACGTCGCAGAACATATGAGATGTTCCGAAGACTGAAATTGGGATTTCAGACTAGTGCCCACGTCAAGAGGTATGAGACCTCTGACAAGTTTCTTAAGCCTGCAAACTAAGGGAGAAAAGCTCAATCGTTGAGCATGTGCTCAGATTGTCTGAGTACCACAATCGCTTGAATCGAGTGGGAGTTAATCTCCCAGATGAGATAGCGATGGTTCTCCATAGTCACTGCCACCAAGCTAGTAAAGCTTCGTGATGAACTATAACATATCAGGGATAGTTATGATGATCCTTGAGCAACTCGCGATGTTTGACACCGCGAAAGTAGAAATCAAGAAGGAGCATCAATTGTTGATGGTTAGTAAAACCACTAGTTCTAAAAGGGCAAGGGCAAAAGGGATACTTCATGAAACAGCAAATCATTTGCTGCTCTAGTAAAGAATCCCAAGGTTGAACCCAAACCCGAGACTAAGTGCTTCTGCAATGAGGGGAACGGTCACTGAAGCAGTACTACCCTAGATACTTGGTAGATGAGAAGGCAGGCAAGGTCGACAGAAGTATATTGGATATACGTTATATGAATGTGTACTTTACTAGTACTCCTAGCAGCACCAGGGTATTAGATACCGGTTCGGTTGCTAAGTGTTAGTAACTCGAAATAAAGCTGCGGAATAAATGGAGACTAGCTAAAGGTGAGATGACGATGTGTGTTGGAAGTGTTTCCAAGGTTGATGTGATCAAGCATCGCATGCTCCCTCTACCATCGAGATTGGTGTTTGCGTTGAGCATAAACATGATTAGATTATGTTTATCACAATATGGTTATTCATTTAAAGAGAATAATGGTTACTCTGTGTATTTGAATAATACCTTCAATGGTCTTGCACCTAAAATGAATCTCGATCGCAGTGATACACATGTTCGTGCCAAAAGATATAAAATAGTAATGATAGTACCACATTCTTGTGGCACTGCCATTTGAGTCATATTGGTATAGAACGCATGAAGAAGCTCCATGTAGATGGATCTTTGGACTCACTCGTTTTTGAAAAGATTGAGACATGCGAACCATGTCTATTGGTATATATGCATGAAGAAACTCCATGCAAATGGATCATTTGGACTCACTTGATTTTGAATCACTTGAGACATGCAAATCATACCACATGGGCAAGATGACTGAAAGGCCTCGTTTTCAGTAAGATGGAACAAGAGAGCAACTTATTGGAAGTAATACATTTTGATGTATGCAGTCCAATGAGTGCTGAGGCATGCAGTGGATATCGTTGTGTTCTTACTTCACAGATGATTTGAGTAGATGCTGAGTGTATTTACTTGATGAAACACAAGTCTGAATTATTGAAAGGTTCAAGTAATTTCAGAGTGAAGTTGAAGATCGCCGTGACAAGAGGATAAAATGTCTGTGATATGATCATAGAGATGAGTATCTGAGTTACGAGTTTGGCACACAATTAAGACATTGTGGAAAGTGTTTCACAAGTAATACCGCCTGGAACACCACAGTGTGATGGTGTGTCCGAACATCATAACTGCACCCTATTGGATATGGTGCATACCATGATGTCTCTTATCGAATTACCACTATCGTTTATGGGTTAGGCATTAGAGACAACCGCATTCACTTTAAAAGGGGCACCACGCAATTCCGTTGAGACGACACCGTTTAGAGAAACCTAAGTTGTCGTTTCTTAAAAGTTTGGGGCTGCGATGCTTATGTGAAAAAGTTTCAGGCTGATAAGCTCGAACCCAAAGCGGATAAATGCGTCTTCATAGAATACCCAAAACAGTTGGGTATACCTCCTATTTCAGATCTGGAAGCAAAAGTAATTGCTTCTAGAAACAGGTCCTTCCTCGAGGAAAAGTTTCTCTCGAAAGAATTGAGTGGGAGGATGGTGGAGAATTGATAAGGTCATTGAACCGTCACTTCAACTAGTGTGTAGCAGGGCACAGAAAGTTGTTCCTGTGGCACCTACACCAATTGAAGTGGAAGCTTATGATAGTGATCATGAAACTTCGGATCAAGTCACTACCAAACCTCGTAGGACGACGAGGATGCGTGCTACTTCAGAGTGGTACGTGATCCTGTCTGAGATATCATGTTGTTGGACAATACTGAACCTACGAGCTATGGAGAAGCGATGGTGGGCCCATATTTCGACAAATGGTTAGAAGCCATGAAACCCGAGATAAATGGATCTTTGAGAAGAAGACAGACGTGGACGGTAATGTTACCGTCTATGAAGCTCGACTTGTGGCAAAGAGTATTTCCACAAGTTCAAGGAGTTGACTACGATGAGATTTTCTCATCCGTAGCGATGCTTAAGTCCGTCGGAATCATGTTAGCATTAGCTGCATTTATGAAATCTGGCAGATGGATGTCAAAACAAGTTTCCTTACCAGTTTTCGTAAGGAAAGGTTGTATGTGATACAATCAGAAAGGTTTTGTCGATCCTAAGGATGCTAAAAGGTATGCTAGCTCCAGCGATCCTTCCATGGACTATAGCAAGCATCTCGGAGTCAGAATATACGCTTTGATGGAGTGATCAAAGTTTTTGGGTTTATACAAAGTTTGTTAGAAACTTGTATTTACAATGAAGTGAGTGGGAGCGCTACAACATTTCTGATAAGTATATGTGAATGACATATTGTTGATCCGAAATGATGTAAAATTTCTGGAAAGCATAAAGGGTTGTTTGAAAGGAGTTTTTCAAAGGAAGACCTGGATAAAGCTGCTTACGTATTGGGCAACAAGATTTATAGAGATAGATCAAGACGCCTGATGATACTTTCAAAGAACGCACACCTTGACATGATTTTGAAAGAGTTCAAAATAGATCAGCAAAGAAGGAGTTCTTGGCTGTGTTACAAGGTGTGAGTATTGATTAAGACTCAAGACCTGACCACAGCAGAAGAGAGAGAAAGGACGAAGGTCGTCCCCTATGCTTTAGACGTAGGCTCTACGGTATGCTATGCTGTGTACCGCACATGAAGTGTGCCTTGCCATGAGTCGGTCAAGAGGGTACAATAGTGATCCGGGAATGGATCACATGACAGCGGTCAAATTTATCCTTAGTATGTAGTGGACTAAGGAATTTTCTCGATTATGGAGGTGAAAAGGAGTTCGTCGTAAAGGGTTACGTCGATGCGAACTTTGACACTAATCTGGATGACTCTGAGTAGTAAACCGGATTCGTATAGTAGAGCAGTTATTTGAAATGGCTCCAAATAGCGCGTGGTAGCATCCACAAGATGACATAGATATTCGTAAAGCACACACGGATCTGAAAGGTTCAGACCCGTTGACTAAATAACCTCTCTCACAAGCATAACATGATCAAACCAGAACTCATTGAGTGTTAATCACATAGTGATGTGAACTAGATTGTTGACTCTAGTAAACTCTTTGGATGTTGGTCACATGGTGATGTGACCTGTCAGTGTTAATCACATGGTGATGTGAACTAGATTATTGACTCTAGTGCAAGTGGGAGGCTGTTGGAAATATGCCCTAGAGGCAATAATAAATAGGTTATTATTATATTTCCTTGTTCGTGATAATCGTTTATTATCCATGCTAGAATTGTATTGATAGGAAACTCAGATACATGTGTGGATACATAGACAACACCATGTCCCTGGTAAGCCTCTAGTTGACTAGTTCGTTGATCAATAGATGGTTACGGTTTCCTGACCATGGACATTGGATGTCGTTGATAACGGGATCACATCATTAGGAGATTGATGTGATGGACAAGACCCAATCCTAAGCCTAGCACAAGATCGTGTAGTTCGTTTGCTCAGAGCTTTTCTAATGTCAAGTATCAGTTCCTTAGACCATGAGATTGTGCAACTCCCGGATACCGTAGGAATGCTTTGGGTGTACCAAACGTCACAACGTAACTGGGTGGCTATAAACATGCACTACGGGTATCTCAGAAAGTGTCTGTTGGGTTGGCACGAATCGAGACTGGGATTTGTCACTCCGTGTAAACGGAGAGGTATCTCTGGGCCCACTCGGTAGGACATCATCATAATGTGCACAATGTGACCAAGGAGTTGATCACGGGATGATGAGTTACGGAACGAGTAAAGAGACTTGCCGGTAACGAGATTGAACAAGGTATCGGGATACCGACGATCGAATCTCGGGCAAGTAACATACCGATGGACAAAGGGAATTGTATACGGGATTGACTGAATCCTCGACATCGTGGTTCATCCGATGAGATCATCGAGGAGCATGTGGGAGCCAACATGGGTATCCAGATCCCGCTGTTGATTATTGACCGGAGAGTCGTCTCGGTCATGTCTGCCTGTCTCCCGAACCCGTAGGGTCTACACACTTAAGGTTCGGTGACGCTAGGGTTGTAGAGATATTAGTATGCGGTAACCCGAAAGTTGTTTGGAGTCCCGGATGAGATCCCGGACGTCACGAGGAGTTCCGGAATGGTCCGGAGGTAAAGATTTATATATGGGAAGTCTTATTTTGGTCGCCGGAAAATTTTCGCACTTTATCGGTATTGTACCGGGAGTGCCGAAAGGGGTCCGGGGGTCCACCAAGGGGGTCCACCAGCCCCGGGGGCCACATGGGCTGTAGGGCGTGCGCCTTGGCCTATATGGGCCAAGGGCACCAGCCCCAAGAGGCCCATGCGCCAAGAGATAAGGAAAAGGGAGAGTCCTAAAAGGGGAAGGCACCTCCGAGGTGCCTTGGGGAGGAAGGACTCCTCCCTGGCCGCACCCTTCCTTGGAGGAAGGGCCAAGGCTGCGCCCCCCCCCTCTCCCTTGGCCCTATATATAGTGGGGGGGAGGGAGGGCAGCAATACAGAAGCCCTGGCGCCTCCCTCTCCCTCCCGTGACACCTCTTCCTCCCCGCTTGCGCTTAGCGAAGCCCTGCCGGGATCCCGCTACTTCCGCCACCACGCCGTCGTGCTGCTAGATCTCCATCAACCTCTCCTCCCCCTTTCTGGATCAAGAAGGAGGAGACGTCGCTGCTCCGTACGTGTGTTGAACGCGGAGGTGCCGTCCGTTCGGCGCTAGGATCATCGGTGATTTGGATCACGACGAGTACGACTCCATCAACCCCGTTCTCTTGAACGCTTCCGCTCGCGATCTACAAGGGTATGTAGATGCACTCCTTCCCTCTCGTTGCTAGTAAACTCCATAGATTGATCTTGGTGATGCGTAGAAAATTTTGAATTTCTGCTACGTTCCCCAACAAAAATGTCACGGATGTGTCTTTTTTTTGTAGTGATATAAATCTTTCCTTACCAAATTCCACTTACCAAAGGCGCTTCACTCCCCGTCAACGATGCCAGAAAAGAGTCTTTATGGCCCACAAGTATAGGGGATCTATTGTAGTCCTTTTGATAAGAAAGAGTGTAGAACCCAACGAGGAGTAGAAGTAAATGATAAGTGGTTTTTAGCAAGGTATTCTCTGCAAGCACTGAAATTATCGGTAACATATAGTTTTGTGATAAGATAATTCATAACGGGTAACAAGTAACAAAAGTAAAAAAGGTGCAATAAGGTGGCCCAATCCTTTTTGTAGCAAAGGACAAGCCAGTACGAACTCTTATATAAAGCAAAGCGCTCCCGGGGACACATGGGAATTGTTGTCAAGTTAGTTTTCATCATGCTCATATGATTCACGTTCGTTACTTTGATAATTTGATATGTGGGTGGACCGGTGCTTGGGTGCTGCCCTTCCTTGGACAAGCCTCCCACTTATGATTAACACCTCTCATAAGCATTCTCAACTACAAAAGAAGAATTAAGGTAAACCTAACCATAGCATGATACATATGGATCCAAATCAGCCCCTTACGAAGCAACACATAAACTAGGGTTTACGCTTCTTTCACTCTAGCAACCCATGATCTACTTATTACTTCCCAATGCCTTCCCCTAGGCCCAAAAAATGGTGAAGTGTCATGTACTCAACATTCACATAACACCACTAGAGGAAAGACAACATACATCTCATCAAAATATCGAACGAATACCAAATTCACATGATTACTTATAACAAGACTTCTCCCATGTTCTCAGGAACAAACGTAGCTACTCACAAAGCATAATAATGATCTAGATCATAGGAGTATTAATTATCATTAAGGATCTGAAAATATAATCTTCCACCGAATAAACCAACTAGCATCAACTACAAGGAGTAATCAACAATACTAGCAACCCACAGGTACCAATCTGAGGTTTTGGGACCGAGATCGAATACAAGAGATGAACTAGGGTTTGAGAGGAGATGGTGTTGGTGAAGATGTTGATGGGGATTGAACCCATCTCGATGAGAGGATCGTTGGTGATGACGATGGCTTCGATTTCCCCCTCCCTGAGGGATGTTTCCCCTGCAGAAGAGCTCCGCCGGAGCCCTAGATTGGTTCTGCCCAGGTTCCGCCTCGAGACGGCGGCACTTCGTCCCCAAAGCTTCCTTCTGATTTTTTTCAGGTCAAAACACACCATATGGCAAAAGATGGGCAGCGAAGGCCTGCCAGGGAGCTCACAAGGACAGGGGGCGCGCCCTCCACCTTTGTGGCTGGCTGGTGGCCCCCCTATGGTACTTTCTTCGCCCAATATTTCTTATATATTCCAAAAACATTCTCTGTGAAGTTTCAGGACTTTTCGAGTTGTGCAGAATAGGTCTCTAATATTTGCTCCTTTTCCAGTCCACAACTCCAGCTGCCAGCATTCTCCCTCTTCATGTAAACCTTATAAAATAAGAGAGAAAAGGCATAAGTATTGTGATATAAAGTGTAATAATAGTCCATAATGCAAGAAATATCAATATAAAAGCATGATGCAAAATGGACGTATCAGAGATGGTGCTAACGACGATGTTGGTGGAGATTGACCCCCTCTCGATGAGAGGATCGTTGGTGTTGACGATGGCTTCAATTTCCCCCTCCCGGAGGGAAGTTTCCCCAACAGAACAGCTCCACCGGTGCCCTAGATTGGTTCTGCACAAGTTCCGCCTCGAGACGGCGGCGCTTCATCCCGAGAGCACTCTTCTGATTTTTTCCAGGTCAAAAGACATCATATAGCAGAAGATGGGCATCGGAGGCCTGCCAGGGGGCCCACAAGCCATAGGGGCGTGCCCAGGGGGTAGAGTGCGCCCCCAGGCTTGTAGCCTCCTGGTGGGTCCCCTCTGGTATTTTCTTCGCCCAATATTTTTTATATATTCCAAAATAATTCTCCGTAAATTTTCAGGACTTTTGGTGTTGAGCATAATAAGTCTCTCAGATTTGCTCCTTTTCCGGACCAGAATTCCAGCTGCCGGCATTCTCCCTCTTTGTGTAAACCTTGTAAAATAAGAGAGAAAAGACATAAGTATTGTACCATAATGTGTAATAACAACCCATAATGCAATAAATATCAATATAAAAGCATGATCCAAAATGGACGTATCAGTAGGTATTTCCCTCAGTTATGCAACCAAGGTTATCGAGCCAGTAGGAGAACCAAGCAACACTATGTAAATGGTACATGCACACAAAGAACAAATACTTGCAAGCCGATGCGTAAGAGGTCTTGCCAATCCCCCTCTGGTAAAAGATATATTGGTTTGTATGATTTTGGATAAATAGATCTCGCGATAAAACAAAATAAAATAAATAAAGAAAATGTGCTCCAAGGTATTTTTGGGTTTTTAGAATAATAGATCTGAAAACAAAAGCAAACAAAGATAGATCTCAAAGCAAATATGATAAAGAATAGACCCGGGGGCCGTAGATTTCACAAGTAGTTTCTCTTGAGAAAAATAGCATACGGTGGGTAAACAAATTACTGTTGGGAAATTGATAGGACTTCTAATAATTATGACGATATCCAGGCAATTATCATTATATAGAATCACGTCCAAGATTAGTAGACCGACTCCTGCGTGCATCTACTACTATTACTCCACACGTCGACTGCTATCCAGCATGCATCTAGTGTATTAAGTTCATGGGAAAACGGAGTAATGCAATAAGAACGATTACATGATGTAGACAAGATCTATTCATGTAGGAATAGACCCCATCTTGTTATCCTTAATAGCAACGATCAATACGTGCTTGCTGCCCCTTCTGTCACTGGGAAAGAACACCGCACGATCGAACCCATCAGAAAGCACCTCTTCCCATGGCAAGAAAAATCGATCTAGTTGGCCTAACTAAACCAAAGATTCAAAGAAGAAATACGAGGCCATAAATAATCATGCATATAAGAGATCATGAAACTGAAATAACTTTCATGGATAAATAGATCTGATCATAAACTGAAAGTTCATCGGATCCCAACATACACACCGCAAAAAGAGTTACATCAAATAGATCTCCAAGAGACCATTATATTGAGAATCAAGAGAGAGAGAGAGAGAGAGAGAGAGAGAGAGGAAGCCATCAAGCTACTAACTACGGACCCGTAGGTCTACAATGAACTACTCACGCATCATCGGAGAGGCACCAATGAGGATGATGAACCCTCCATGATGGTGTCTAGATTGGATCTGGTGGTTCTGGAACTTGCGGCGGCTGGAATTGTGTTTTGTCGACTCCCCTAGGGTTTTTGGATTTTCGGGGTATTTATAGAGCAAAGAGGTGGTGCGGGAGGTGGCCGAGGTGGGCACAACCCACCAGGGCATGCCTGGGCCCCCAGGCGCGCCCAGGTGGGTTGTGCTCCCCTCGGAGCCCCCCTCTAGTACTTCTTTGGCCCAATAGGTGTCTTTTGGTCCAGAAAAAATCTCCAAAAAGTTTCCCTGCGTTTGGAGTCCGTTTGGTACTGATATTCTGCAAAGTAAAAAGCAAGCAAAAAATATCAACTGGCACTGGGCACTATGTCAATAGGTTAGTCCCAAAAAATGATATAAAGTTGCTATAAAATGATTGTAAAACATCCAAGAATGATAATATAATAGTATGGAATAAGCAAAAATTATAGATACGTTGGAGTCGTATCAATGGGAAACAAGGTTGATGTAGAAGACCTCCGTGATTGATTCCCCCTCCGGCGGAGTACCGGGCCTCTAGATGGGATCTCGGAAGAACAGAAACTTTTGGTAGCGGAAAAAGTATTTTGGGTGGCTGTCTGATGTATTGGGAATATTTGAGAATTTATAGAGGTGGAATTAGGTTAAGAGGTGCCACGAGGGGCCCACAAGCGTGCAGGGCACCCCCCTGGGGCGCGCCCCCGGGCTTGTCACTTCCTCGTGACTCCCCAGGTTTTCTCCCGAACCTTCTAGGGTCCCTTCTAGTCCAGAAAAAATTGTCAAAAAATTTCGTAGCGTTTGGACTCCGTTTGGTACCGATTTTCTAAAAAGCCAAAATAAGCAAAAAAAAAACAGCAACTAGCGCTGGGCACTAGGTTAATAGGCCAGTCCCAAAAAGTGATATATAATTGCATATGATTGCATATAAAACATACAAGACTGATACTATAATAGCATGGAACAATAAAAAATTATAGATACATTGGAGACGTATCAAGCATCCCCAAGCTTAATTCCTGCTCGTCCTCGAGTAGGTAAATGATAAAAACCAATTTTTTGATGTGGAATGCTACCTAACATCTTCATCATGTAATCTTTTTTATGGTATGAATATTTAGATCCGAATGATTCAAAGTAATAGTCTATAATTTGACATAAAGACATCAATACTCAAGCATACCGACAAACAATCGTGCATTTCAAAATATCAATGCTAAAGAACGGTATCCCTGCAAAATCATATAGCCTTGTCATGCTCCATCTTCCTAACACAAAGTATAAATCATGCACTACCCCGGTATCAGCCAAGAAATTGGTTCATACTTTTTAACGCGTGTGTGGAGCATCCTTCGGTCATCCCCATGGACCAACCTTCGCCTACTGTTACTTGTGAGTTGCGTTGGATTTCCACGAAGAGGAGAGGATGATGCAACACAATAGAGATAAGTATTTCCCTCAGTTATGAAACCAAGGTTATCAATCCAGTAGGAGAACCAAGCAATGACTCGTTAACAACACTTGCACACAAACAAAAAATACTTGCAACCCAACGTGAACAAGGGGTTGTCAATCCCTTGACGCTTACGAGCAAGATTAAATTGTATAGTTTTTGATTGATAGATCGGACAAAAATACAAAATAAAATAAATCAAAGAAAATTGTAGCAAGGTTTTTTTAGTTTTAATAGATGATAAAATATAGAGCTAGGGGCCATAGATTTCACTAGCAGGGGCTTCTCTCTTGAAAATAGCACAAGGTGGGTAAACAAATTACTGTTGGGCAATTGGTAGAAAAGGGAATAATTATGAGGATATCCTAGGCAATGATCATATATGGGCATCATGCCTGAGACAAGTAGACCGAAACAATTTTGCATCGACTACTATTACTCCACACATCGACCGCTATCCAGCAGGCATCTAGTGTATTAAGCTCATGGAAAAACGGAGTAACGCCTTAAGCAAGATTACATGATGTAGACAAGATAAACTCACGTATGAATAAACCCATTTTTTACCATTAATTGCAATGATACATGTGTGTCATGTCCCTTTCTGTCACTGGGATTGAGCACCACAAGATTGAACCCATTACAAAGCACCTCTTCCCATGGCAAGATAAATCAATCTAGTTGGCCAAACCAAACCAATAAATCATAGAAGAAATACGAAGCTATAGTAATCATGCATAAAAGAGTTCAGAGAAAACTCAAATAATATTCATGGATAGATCTGATCATAAACTCACAATTCATAAGATCCCAACAAACACACTGCAAAAAGTCATTACATTGAATAGATCTCCAAGAACACCGAGGATAAAATTGTATTGAAGATCAAATAGAGAGAAGAAGCCATCTAGCTACTAACTATGGACCATAGGTCCATGGTAAACTACTCACGCATCATCGGAGGGGTAGCAAGGAGGATGTAGAGCCCCTCCGTGACCGAATCCCACTCCGGTAGAGTGCTGGAAAAGGCCTCCAAATGGGATCTCGTGGTTCTGGAACTTGCAGTGGCGGAAAATGTATTTTGTGGACTCCCCTGTTGGTTTCACGATTTTAGTGAATTTATAGAGGCGGAGTTAGGTCAAACAGAGCCACGTGGGCCCCACAAGCTACCAGGGCGCGTCCTGGTGCCTTGTGGGCCCGTGGTGCATCATCTGGTCTTCTCCCGAAGCTTCTAGTGTCTCTTTTGTCCAGAAAAAATCTCCAAAGAATTTCGTGGCATTTGGACTTCGTTTGGTACTGATATTCTGCGAATCCAAAAACATGTAAAAAACAGCAACTCGCATTGGGCACTAAGTTAATAGGTTAGTCCCAAAAAAGATATATAATTGCTTGAAAGTGTATACAAAACATCCAAGATTGATAAGATAATAGCATGGAACAATCAAAAATTATAGATACGTTGGAGACATATCAAGCATCTCCAAGCTTAATTCCTGCTCGTCCTCAAGTAGTTAAATGATAAAAACAATTTTTTTATGTGGAATGCTACCTAACATATTCATCATATATTCTTTTCTTTTGTAGCATTGATATTTGGGCTTGAATGATTCAAAGCAATAGTCTATAATTTGACATGAAGACATCAATACTCAAGCATACTAACAAGAACCATGTCTTTCAAAATATCAACGCTAAAGAAAGTTATCCCTAGCCCGTTATGCTCAATCATTGATCCATTCATGAAACATACTCAACATTAGCTACATCCAATGCAAAAGTATGACAATAGTGCTCTCTAGTTGGTGCTTTATAAAAGAAGATGGAGACTCAAATTTAAAATAAAAATTGCATAAAAGTAAATAGATAGGCCCTTCGCAGAGGGAAGCAGCGATTTGCAGAGGTGCCAGAGCTCAAGGCTTAAATTGGAGATAAAATTATTTTGAGAGGCATGCTTTTCCTATCAACGAAAACGACCGAGAATTCCCAATATCTTCCATGCTAGACAAATTATAGGTGGTTCCCTAACAGAAAATAAAGTTTATTTCCTTTCCACCATTCTTTCACAATCCATGGCTAGCCGTATCCACGGGTGCCTTCCATACCTTTCCAAGGAATTTATTATTCTCACATTTTTTCATTTCAGGACTAGACATTCCTATTACCTACCACACTCTCATGCAATCATAAGTGAATAAACACTCATCGTGATAATAAAATACCTAGAATGGAAAATATTAGCCACCCCTGCCACTTCATGAGCGGTACGGGCACACAAAACATAAATTCATTTTGAAAATTAGAGTTGGCACATGGAAATTTACTTGGAACGGCATGGAAATACCGCATATAGGTAGGTATGGTGAACTCATATGGCAGAACTTTGGGTTTAAGGAGTTGGATGCACAAGCAGCATTCCTTCTTAGTACAAATGAAGGCTAGCAAATAGATTGAGAAGTGACCAACCAAAAAGAAAAAATGGTCAAAAGCATGCATTGAAAATAACTAACACTGAATAATGCACCATAAGTAGGATATAACTTTGTTACATAACTATTGACTTTATATGCATGCATAGGGAATCACAAACCATAACACCAATATTCTTACTAAAGCATAATTACCAACATGACTCACATATTACTATCTCCATATCGCAAAACTATTGCAAGGAATCAAGTTTATCATATCCAATTATCTATATGAAAGTTTTTATTATATCCCCCTTGGATATCCATCACTTTGGGACCAAATTCATATCTTGTGCAAATTACCATTGCTATTATCAACTCTCAAAAAGATATAAGTGAAGCATGAAAGTGCAAGTATTTCTTTAAAATATAATCTTATAATCTCTCAAAATAATTTAAGTGAAGGATGAGAGTGTATTTCTTTAAAATATAACCACCGCTGTGCTAAAAAACATATAAGTGAAGCACTACAGCAACTGCCTAGCTCAAAAGATTTAAGTGAAGCACATAGAGTCTTCGAGTAAATCATGATAGGCGTGTGGCTCTCTCAAACAAGTGTGTTCAGCAAGGATGATTGTGAAGAAAAAAATCAAACAAAGCAAAGACGCATATACTACACGACGCTCCAAGCAAAACTCATGATATGTGACGAATAAAAATATAGCTCCAAGTAAAATTACCGATAGTTGGTAGAAGAAAGAGGGGATACCTTCCGGGGCATCACCAAGCTTAGTTGATTGGGAGTCCTTGAGTATTACATTGGGGGTGCCTCGGGCATCCCCAAGCTTAGTCTCTTACCACTCCTTATTCCTTCATCCATCGTGATCTCACCCAAAACTTGAAAACTTTAATCACACAAAACTCAACAAAACCTCGTGAGATCCGTTAGTATAATAAAGCAAATCACTACTTTAAGTACTGTTGCAAACCCATTCATATTTTGTTTTTGCATTATAGCTACTATATTCTAACTTCTCCATGGCTTATACCCCCGATACAATCCATAGTTTCATCAAAACAATGCATCAAAAATAGAATCTGTCAAAAACAAAACAATCTGTAGTAATCTGAACATTAACCATAGTTATGTAACTGCAAAAATTATGAAAAATTAGGGCAACATGGGCAATTTGTATATAAATCATGTGTAAAAACTTCAGAGCAAAAGCACATTTTTGTGAATTTACAAAATTCCAGAATTGGACGCAGAAGTTTTTGTTAATGCACAGAATCAGAGCAACTATCACCCAAATCACCCCAAAGGCTTTTCTTGGCACAAACACTAATTAAAACACTAAAACACAATCATAACAGTAGCATGATTGTGTATTTTTGAAAAAAAAAAAGAAACCAAAATTAAAAGATAAATATTAGGTTGCCCCCCAACTAGCGTTGTCGTTTTACGCCCCTAGCTAGGCTTGAGATTTCAATGATGCTCAAATTAAAGATAATAATTGAAACACAAAGAGAGCATCATGTAGATGTGAAAAAAAATTAAGTCTAACATACTTCCTATGATAGGCATTTTATAGGAAAGCAGATTATCAAGACAAGCAATTTCTAGCATATGCAAAGGAGAAGAACAAAACATTGATGAGTTCATCATAACGAGAGGTAATTTAGTAACATGAAAATTTCTACAACAATATTATATTTCCTCTCTCATAATAATTACATGTAGGATCATAATCAAATTCAACAATATAACTATCATTTAAAATTTCTCTTCATGATTCACAAGCATAAAAGTCTTATACTATTCCAAGATAGTGGGATTAACATCAACTAAAGTCATGACCTCTCCAAACCCACTTTTATCAAAAAATTCATAAGACTAAACACTCTCCAACTATGTGGGATTATTTTTAACTAAAGTTGAAACTCTTCCAAACCCACTTTCAATATTATTGCAAACATTATTATCAATGACATGAGGCGTAAATAAAATTTCAAGATTATAAGAAGCATTATCACCCCAATCATGATCATCGCAATAAGTAGTGGATATAACAAAATTATTATCCCCAAGCTCGTAGTTTTACATATGATTAGCATAATTAACATTAATAGAATTTATAATAACATCATTGTAATCATGCTTTTCCTTGAAGGAGCTATCATGAATCACTTTATTAAAAAAATTCGTTTAACACTTCATCACAATTTTTAGATTCATGATTTTCAAGCAAAACTTCATGGAGATAATCAAGTAAACTCAACTCACTAGCAATTTGTTCATCATAATTTGGTCTTTTGAAAAGATTAGCAAGTGGATGAGGATCCATATCAATAGATTTTTTTAACAAGCGAAGATGCAAGCAAATAGAAGGCACATGGCAACACTGGCAAAGATAGCAAACAAGCAAAAAGGCAAATGGAAAACTTTTTTGTAAACTTTTCTAGAAGTGGGGGAGATGAAAACGAGAGGCAAATGGAAAATAATTTAAATGCAAGGAGATGAAAGTTTATGCGAAGGTACTTGATAGTTGTTGATGATGTCTCCCCGGCAACAGCGCCAGAAATTCTTCCTACTACTTGTGAGCCGCATTGGGATTTCCTCAAAGAGGAGAGGATGATGCAGTACTGTAGAGATAAGTATTTCCCTTAGTTATGAACCCAAGGTTATCAAACCAGTAGGAGAACTAGGCAACGACTCGTTAACAGCACCTGCACACAAACAACCAATACTTGCAACCCAACGCGAACAAGGGGTTGTCAATCCCTTGACGGTTACGAGCAAGATTAAATTGTATAGTTTTTCATTGATAGATCGGACAAAAATACAAAATAAAATAAAATTGCAGGAAGGTATTTTTAGTTTTAATAGATGATAAAAGATAGACCCGGGGGCCATAGTTTTTACTAGAGGCTTCTCTCTTGAAAATAGCATATGGTGGGTAAACAAATTACTGTTGGGCAATTGATAGAAAGCAAATAATTATGACAATATCCAAGGCAATTATCATATATAGGCATCACATCCGAGACAACTAGACTGAAACGATTCTGCATCTACCACTATTACTCCACACATCGACCGCTATCCAACATGCTTCTACTCTATTAAGTTCATGGATTAATATGTTAATAGGTTAGTCCCAAAAAATGATATAAAAATTCACATAAATGCATATAAAGCATCCAAGATTGATACTATAGTAGCATGGAACAATCAAAATTTATAGATACGTTGGAGACGTATCACGCATGCACCCACGACCGAGCACACCCCTCCCCCCCCCACACACACACGTTCTCCATGCTCTGGCCATGCCCAAGCATGTGCCCTTTAAATAGCCCTCGACCCTCGCTGCAAAAGCCCCCAAACGCCCAACGACATTGCCGCCAGGCTGCTCGTCGGCAACCTGTAGGATCGGAAGTAGGTCTAGAGGGGGGTGATTAGACTACTTAACCAAATAAAAATCTAACATTTTCCCAATTTTAGTTGTGGGCAGATTTTAGCAACTAGCACAATTCAAGCAATCAACCTACACAAGGAATTCTAAGAGTGTAGCAGCAAAAAGTAAAACATTGCATATGAAGGTAAAGGGAAGGGTTTGGAGAGTTCAGACGCAATGGAGACGCGGAGATTTTTGGCGTGGTTCTGATAGGTGGTGCTATCGTACGTCCATGTTGATGGAGACTTCAACCCACGAAGGGTAACAGTTGCACGAGTCCATGGAGGGCTCCACCCATGAAGGGTCCACGAAAAAGCAACCTTGTCTATCCCACCATGGCCATCGCCCACGAAGGACTTGCCTCACTCGGGTAGATCTTCACAAAGTAGGCGATCTCATTGCCCTTAAAAACTTCTTGGTTAAACTCCACAACTTGTCGGAGGCTCCCAAGTGACACCTAACCAATCTAGGAGACACCACTCTCCACAAGGTAATAGATGGTGTGTTGATGATGAACTCCTTGCTCTTGTGCTTCAAATGATAGTCTCCCCAACACTCAACTCTATCTCACATATTTGGATATGGTGGAAAGATGATTTGAGTGGAAAGCAACTTGGGGAAGGCTAGAAGTCAAGATTCTTGTGGTAGGATTGGTATATCTTGATCTCAACACATGAGTAGGTGGTTCTCTATTAGAAAATGTATGCTGGAAGTGTAGGCACGTTCTGATGGCTCTCTCTCATATGGAGAAGCGGGTGGAGGGGTATATATATATATATATATATATATATATATATATATATATATATATATAGCCTCCACACAAAATCCAACTGTTACACACATTTGACCCAACTCGGTCAGACCGAATAGATGAACTCGATGAGACCGATATAGTTCAAAATGTGAACGTTAGGAATCTCGGTGGGACCAACTGGAACAACTCGGTGGGACCGATGTGCTAGGGCTTAGGGAAAACATCAACTCGGTGGCACCGATTGCATCAACTCGGTGAGACCGAAGTGAAGCAATAAGGCAACAGAGAGAATGTCAAGCCAACTTGGTGAGACCGATTGCATAACTCGGTGAGACCAAAATAAATGCAACAAGTCATAGAGCGTTGGCAAGGGCATCTCAGTGAGACCGAGATCCATATCGGTGTGACCGAACTGTTAGGATTTCTGGCAGTGGTATGTCATATGAACTCGATGGCTCCGGGTAGAAAGAATCGGTGGGGTTGAGTTGGAGTTTGGGATTTTGACATGTTTGGAATGAGAAAGTGGTTGAGGGATTTGAAGCAATATGACTAAGCATTTGAGCAAGGAAGCCATTAAGCAACACCTCATCCCCTTTAATAGTATTGGCTTTCCTATGGACTCAATGTGATCTTGGATCACTAAAATAGAAATGAAGAGTCTTGAGATTTTGCTAATATGTGTCCTTAGCATTTTGAGGGGTCCACATCTCTAGTCTATGCCATGCCATTCATTGAACTTTCTAAAATATTAGACTTGAATGAATATTAGTTCAATGAGCTATATGTTGTTATGAATTCAAAACCGCCCAAGGATTGGTTGCACTTTCAATCTCCCCCCTTTTGGTAATTGATGACAACATATAGATCAAATCTTCGACAAATGATAATATGAATGAAATACATCATCGTTTTGAGAGGTTTGTGATAAGCAAGAGCTCCCCCTAAATTTGTGCATTATTTAAAATTTGCGTTTGAATGCAAATACACAATCGATTAGGATCATGGGTCACTCTTCCATGTCATATACATCTTGATGGCGCACACAAAATGATAAGAATTAAATAATGCTACCTCTTGATCTTGTGTTGGTTTTTTCCTTGAAGAGGAAAGGGTGATGCAGCAAAGTAGCGTAAGTATTTCCCTCAGTTTTGAGAACCAGGGTATCAATCCAGTAGGAGACTAGGCAACAAGCCACCGAATACCTGCACAAACAAACACCAACTTGTAATCAATGTGACAAAGGGTTGTCAATCCCTTCACGGGTATTCGCAAAGTGAGATCTGATAGAGATGGATAAACGGTAAAGTAATATTTTCTGTATTTTTTGGTTTATGGAACGGAAAGTAAAGACTGCAAAGGAAAGTAAATAGGAAACTAGAATTGTAGATCGGAAACTTATATTATGTAAAATAGACCCGGGGGCCATAGGTTTCACTAGAGGCTTCTCTTAAGATATAAATTATTATGGTGGGTGAACAAATTACTGCCGAGCAATTGATAGAAAAGCGCAAAGTTATGACGATATCTAAGGCAATGATCATGAATGTAGGCATCACGTCAGTGTCAAGTAGACCGAATCGATTCTGCATCTACTACTATTACTCCACACATCAACCGACTCCTGCCTGCATCTAGAGTACTAAGTTCATAAGAACAGAGTAGAGTAACGCATTAAGCAAGATGACATGATGTAGCGGGATTAACTCAAGGAATATGATGAAAACCCCATCTTGTTATCCTCAATGGCAACAATGAAATACATGCATTGCTGCCCCTACTGTCACTGGGAAAGGACACCACAAGATTGAACCCAAAGCTAAGCACTTCTCCCATTGCAGGAAAAACCAATCTAGTTGGCCAAACCAAATCGATAGTTCGAAGAGACTTGCAAAGATATCAAATCATGCATAAAAGAATTCAGAGGAATATTCATAGATAAGCTGATCATAAATCCACAATTCGTCGGATCTCGGCAAACACACCGCAAAAGAGCATTACATCGAATAGATCTCCAAGAACATCGAGGAGAACTTTGTATTGAGAATCAAAGAGAGAGAAGAAGCCATCTAGCTACTAGCTATGGCCCGTAGGTCTGAAGTAAACTACTCACACTTCATCGGAGAGGCAATGGTGTTGATGTAGAAGCCCTCCGTGATCGATTCCCCCTCCGGCAGGATGCCGGAAAAGGCCCCAAGATGGGATCTCACGGGTACATAAGGTTGCGGCGGTGGAAAACTGGTTTCGTAGCTCCCATGGATGTTTTTGGGGTATAAGAGTATACATAGGTGAAAGAATTAGGTCAGGGGAGCTACGAGGGGCCCACAAGGTCAGGGGGCGTGCCCCACCCCCTGGGCCTGCCCTCCACCCTTGTGGCCGCCTCGAGGCTCCTCTGACTTGCACTCCAAGTCTCCTGGGTGTCTTCTGGTCCAAGAAAAATCATGACGAAAGTTTTATTCCGTTTGGTATTCCTTTTCTGCGAAACTCTAAAACAAGGAAAAACAGAAACTGCCACTGGGCTCTAGGTTAATAGGTTAGTCCCAAAAATCATATAAAATAGCATATTAATGCATATAAAACATCCAAAACAGATAATATAATAGCATGAAACAATCAAAAATTATAGATACGTTGGAGACGTATCAAGCATCCTCAAGCTTAATTCCTGCTCGTCCTCGAGTAGGTAAATGATAAAAAACAGAATTTTTGATGTGGAATGCTACCTATCATATTTATCAATGTAATTCTCTTTATTGTGGCATGAATTCAGATCCATAAGATTCAAAACAAAAGTTTAATATTGACATAACACTACTGCAGGATGGTCCAAACGCGACACTACGATCAGAGACCCTTCGACGAAACTGTGTGCGTCGCTATAAGCAAACGGTGGTGTAAAAACAGTCAAAAAAGGTGAAAACATTTGTGATGATGGATGCGTCAAACACGGTTCAGATTTTAGTTGTGTGTGCGATGCAGGGCATACGGTTCAGTTCAATTAACTGTTTGCGATGAGGAGGAACAAAAGAAACGGGCAGCCAGATGAAGGTGTGTGCGATATACAGAATACGGTTCACTAGGACGAACTGTGTGTGATTAGGCAACACAATGGAAACGGTTCAACTGAACAAGATGTGTGTGATACGCAGCAAACAGGTCCGTAATCAGAAATGTGTGCAAAGACCAATAATAACACAGACGATTGCTGCTAATAAGCCGTGTGATTTGCTCTGTCTACAGAAGAATAACATGTATATATATATATATATAACTGAAATAAACATCCAATTACATAAGTGACTATACAGATCATTCGCACACACCTCAATAAACAATTGCATGCATTCTAAAGTAGGAGAAATGATTGTCTAGTCGTCTACTTCTTGTAACGCTCCCGCCACTGCTCTGTGGCTCGATCCCTTGTCTGGGGCAGGAAGAAGACGCTTCCTCATATCAACGATCCGCCTGTACATCTCGTAGCTTGTGTACGCGTCCTTGGCCGCGTACTTGACATGTTGTTCATCCATTCTCTCATGCCACACACTGTGCCAGGCGTTCTTGTCCTTCTTGCTCTCATTCTTCATCTTCATGTAGTAGGGGTCGATGATGGCCGAGGCGAGATCAACCAGGGAGTTCAGTTTGTTTTTGTCGCTGCCCTAGACCATGTAGTGGTGCTGGATGCTGACAAGATTCGGGCATTTCAAGCCCAAAACCTTGAGCGCTTTTAGATCGTTGGTGGTGTCCACCGTAGCGAAACTATACTTGGAGCTATTGATAAACCTGGAGAAACACTCGCAAGGCCTTGTGGCAAGGTGGTAGTGGTAGATGAGGACGTCATGTCGCACGCACAACTGGGCGACGGCAACCTTCTGATCGTGCCCGGCACGACCGATGGTGTACTCGAGGTCGAAGCCGACCACTTGGTACTTGTCCTCGGCAAGGAACTGCTCCATAGTTTGGATGGAGCTCTCCACCAAGACCGGATCATTCGTGTACACCACTGAGAGGGCCTTCCCCCTCACGTGGGTGTCCACTACGTGATGCGTGGTGAACTGCCCACCGTTGTCGTCGTCAGCCGTGGGACCGCCATTGGAGCCACGGGGATCGCCATTGGAAACGCTGGATGTCATCTCTGTATGTGTCATCGTGGGTGTGCTTATTGTGCCGTGTGACGCGAGAGATGAAGGTAAATGGCCACAGGAATGAATGGGGGCCGGGCGGCCTGGATTCTCTGCGTGTCCGCATGGCAGTTTTTGCAGCGGGTAACTGCATTGTCGCGCCGCGCCCGGCGCAACCGCATGCACACGAACATGCGTGATCGTGCGCCGGCCCCAAACACTGGCAGCGCGCGTGGAGGGACGAGGACAGAGCACCCGGAGGGATGCGAGAGCAGAGCGCGCACGGCGAGACGCGAGCAGAGCGCGCCGCGGCCACCTGAATCGCAAGCAACCACACGCATAGAGCAGTTGAACACGCAGGAAATGATCACCTACAAGTCGGCCGACAGTTGCGTCGCTGCGTTGAGAGTGGCCGTGTACTACCTCCGTCTAGTCTATAGTCCCCTTTATATTCTGTGCCATACTTTGCCCTCAAATTTAACCAACAAAATGTTAATGCATGTTATAAAATTATATAATTGGAAACTATGTTCAAATACGAATCCAACTATATAATCTTTGGCGACATGCATTCGTATTTTATTGGTTACATCATACTTATAAACCAGGAGGGGGTATAGTAGGTAACTAAATCACAAACTTTTTTTATTAACCGTATGTGTACGTGGCCTTTCGTCCTCCTCTCACACGTCTTGTCACCCCGCTGCCGCAGACGGCTTACAACGCAAGCTTGCGCAGCGCGTGGGGGCGTTCTTTTGGCCAAACGGTGGCGACAATGAATCGTCGGTGAGCCCGTTCCCGCGCAACCTCGCAGGTTCCCGCGCAAGCTTCCCGCCCGACTCAGTGAAATCCCCCAAAATCCCAATGCTTACCGGCCTGCTATATAAACCCTCACGGCCAGCGAGTCCTGCATCGCATTTTCCCCTCCCTCCCTATAGCTTATCTCGTCTGCTTCTCCCACAATCGCCAATGGCACCGGTCCATCATCGTCGCTCAGCCACTCCGCCGTCATCAGAGGACAACTCTAGCTGGGAGGCTACATCGCGGTGGCGGCGCAATCCCCGGCGTAGTGTAGTACGTGTGGCATCCCTGTTGGGTGTGCGCGGAACACTCACCACACGCTCCACCGCCGCTGCCCGTCGGCAGCTGTTGTCGGCCGCCATTTCCGCCACACCATCGTAGAAAGCCAGGGCCATCGCCCGCTCCGCCGCCGCGGCCCGAAGGCGGGAGGTGGCCGTCGTGGCCACCACCCCACTGCCGGCCACCATGGCCATCACCCGCTCCGCCAGCGCGACCCGAAGGCGGGAGGTGGTGGTTGTGGCCGCTACCCCATCATCGGCCGCCGTGGCCGCCAGCCCACCGTTGACTGCCGAGATCATCACCCGCTCCGCCATGCCGCCCGAAGGTGGGAGCCAGAGGTGGATGCCCGCACGTGCGTCAGCGACCTTGCGCGCTACACCGAGTTCCTGCGGGAGGAGGAGTGCCTCATCGAGCACGCAAAGAGCCTTACCGCCGCCATGGCCGCGGCACACGTCACGTCAGAGGCGAGGAATCAGGAGATCTACGAGGAGAACAACTGCTTCGAGAGGGGTCGTCTTGAGTGGCAGAGGGCGTTCGAGGTGAGCGTCGCTGAAGCTGCAGCAGCGGCAGGCACCGTATTGCAGTTGTCCAGCTCGTCGGTAGGCTCCTCCTCCTCTGCCTCTTACTGAGTGCGCTCGGTAGAGGAGAGGCAGCCGGAAGTAGTACAAAGCCCCTCCATAGTAGTAGTATTTAGGGGCTATTTTGATCAGTTCATCTGACTATAGATGTGGTGGAACTTTACAACGTACTTAAAATTAGCTAGTATATATAGTTGAACTAGCTATTTCAGTACGTGGTTGGCAACAATTGGGGAAAATTTTGGTCGATTCAGCTGTCGAATTGAACTGTTTGTATAAATTAAGAATGACTATTTAATCTATGAATGAAATCTATGCTTAATTACTGAATTTTAGTTGCAAAAATTAGATACTGCTAGTGATTTTTAGCTTCATATTTTGACAAATCGCAGTGTTACAAGGTTGACAAATGGCAATGTTACTAGATCAACAAGTGTCAATCTTTCTAGTTTAACAAATGGCAACATACCCAATATGACAGATGCAAATCTTACCAGATTGTTTGTAAGTGGTTGCACACGGGTCATCCAAAAGAACCGTTTGCGTTGAAGAGATGCACAAATCCTGCTCTCACTTTGCATACGGCTATTCTATCTAAAACATTTGCGATCAAGAGCCGCAAAAATCCTGCTCGACACATTTTCCCTTGGCTTCCTGGGGAAGCTGTTGGTTTGCATACAGATTTTCTAACTAAAACATTTGCGATGAGTGTTTTATATTTAAAAACCATTGACTTTTTTTTAAAAGAAAATCGTTTGATAAGTCTGTACATTAAGAGAGAAAAACGCAAGTCCTCTCAAACCATATCTTTCATTCAGTCATACTGCAAATTTATATTCATATGATCGAGATACAGTATTAAACCCAAGAAAAAAACTATTTCCGGCGGCGGCGGAGGCGGCGTGCCGCATCATCGTTGTCGTTGTCGTCCTCCGGGACGCCGTTGTTGAAGTCTTCAATGCAGCATAGAATGTTCTTCACTTGTAAATCAAACATCATGTCATCGCGCGATTGACGGGCGGGGCGTGGGAGGACGGTAGCTGGCGGCGCAGAGAGGTAGCGGTCGACGGCAGCGTCCCTTGCCGCTGAGGGGGGCGCGCATGCGGCGGGTGCAGCTAAATGCACAGGGACCGGCGCCGCGGTGGGTGGAGGGGCGCGCACGGGCATGGGCGCTGGCATGTACACGAGCTCGTGCGGGTCCGCAGGGACCTCGCTGACGCCCGCGGCTTCCAGCTTTGCGATAGTGCTCGGCGACCAACCCGTCAATGCTACGGGGATGGTCGCTGGCGCGGGCGCGGGGATGGGAGCGGGGGCAGCAACCGCCGCGGCCAGCTCGTTCTGGGCCATGTCCATGAGGCCTCATTCCTCCTTATTTTCTATCTCCTCCGGCTCGGAGTCGACTTCACCAAACTTGAAGATTAGTGGCAGATGATCCTTCTGCGCCATGGCGTTGGTGGAGGTCTGCGGGAGGGAGGGAAATGGGAGGCGGATAGTAAGGCCGCCCGTATTAAGCAGCGGCTCGGGCGCCATTAATGGAGAGGAAGGCGGGCGGCCATGGAAGTCAAAGGGCTCGCTTCCTAGTGAGCCTGCGCAGCGTACAGCTCGCACGCTTCTCGGTGAGCCTGCGCATTGGAGGACAGCTTGCACGCCTCTCGGTCACCCTGTGCACCGGACTGCGCTCGCATGCCTCTCGTTCAGTCAAGGTCAAGCAGTTGTCCGCACGTCACCTCCAATAGCCATTAAAACCAAGACACGTGGCATCACGTGAATGGTTAACAGAACACACACGGTTTGAATTATACAAACGTTTGAGATATTAAAGTGGCAGCTATTTTTTCAAAATACCTTTGTTGGTTGTTATTCGAGTGCGCCTTCTCTCTAAATGGACACGAAAAATACCACAGCATGTCGGGTGCCATTCCATGATAGCATGCCAAGTTTCATGAATTTCAGACGAGTTTTGGATTTACTAGAATTTAAAAACAAAGTATCTCAACATTTTGCGGGCAATCAACGGTGCCCTGGTGTTTGAAATTCATTTCCATTTCTTGCATGGAACCTAAGCATGCACCCAAGGACACAGATTTGATTTTTCAACCAATTTATATGCACTCGAGCATGTGCATGTAGTTCAAATTTGAATTATGCACACAAATGCATTGAAAACTCAGTTAATGCATAAAAATGTTCAAACGAACCTCGAAAACCCACAAAAATTGACACAACACTCATGTTGTTCTGTGTTGACACGAGAAATTTTTTGAAATCAATAAGAGGCAATGGATATCGTTTCGTCCCCAAAGGTGGGACGTTACCTATTGAAACCATCATGCTTGTTGTGAGAAGCTCTGGTTTGTGAGAAGCATATACCCAAACCTGCCCCAAATGGGACAAAAAATTTACCATGGCATGTTGATGCTGCTCCATGATAGCATGCCAAGTTTCATGAATTTCAGACGAGTTTTGGATTTACTAGAATTTAAAAACCAGGTATCTCAATGTTTGCGGCCGAGTGACGGTGGCAGGGTGTTTGACATTCATTCTCATTCCTTGCATGGGACATAAGCATGCAACCAAGGACACAGATTTGAATTTTCAACCAGTTTATATGCATTAGAGCATGTGCATGTAGTTCAAATTTGAATTATGCACATAAATGCATTGAAAACTCAATTAATGCATAAAAATGTCCAAACGTACCCCGAAAACTCCCAAAAATTGACACAACACTCCTATTGTTCTATGTTGACACTAGGAAAAAAATTGAAATCGAGAAGAGGCAATGGATATCGTTTCGTCCAGAAAGGTGAAATGTTCCCTACCGAAACCATCAGGCTTGTTGTGAGAAGCTCTTGTTTGTGAGAAGCATATCCCCAAACCTGCCCCAAATGGGACAAAAAATTTACCACGGCATGTTGATGCCGCTCCATGATAGCATGCCATGTTTCATGAACTTCAGACAAGATTTTGATTTACTAGAATTTTAAAACCAGGTATCTCAATGTTTGCGGCTGAGTGACGCTGGCAGGGTGTTTGACATTCATTCCCATTTCTTGCATGGGACCTAAGCATGCAAACAAGGACACATATTTGAATTTTCAACTAATTTATATGCATTAGAGCATGTGCCTGTAGTTCAAATTTGAATTATGCACATAAATGCATTGAAAACTCAACTAATGCATAAAAATGTCCAAGCGAACCCCGAAAATCCAAAAAAATGACACAACACTCCTGTTGTTCTATGTTGACACTAGGAAAAAAATTGAAATCGAGAAGAGGCAATGGATATCGTTTCGTCCAGAAAGGTGAAACGCTCCCTACCAAAACCATCAGGCTTGTTGTGAGAAGCTCTGGTTTGTGAGAAGCATATCCCAAAACCTGCCCCAAATGGGACAAAAAATTTATCATGGCATGTTGATGCCGCTCCATGATAGCATGCCAAGTTTCATGAATTTCGGATGAATTTTGGATTTACTAGAATTACAAAAGCAAGTACGTCGACATTTGCCGGAGAGCCACGGTGCCGTGGTGTATGAAATTCATCCCCATTTCTTGCATGTGACATAAGCATAAACCCATGGACACATATATGATTTTACAACCCATGTTGGTGCACCGGAGCATGTGCATGGAGTTCAATTTTGAATTGTGCACCTGAAATGGCTAGAAAACCAATTTAATGTATAAAATGTTCAAACGAACTCTGAATAATTCCAATTCTTTTACGACACACATATAGTTGCATGTTCACTGCAGATAAAAGGTCTAGTAATTCAAACACTGTCCATTGCCACTGTGACCCCATTATGTAATTCAAATCAAGATGAAAAATCAAGTAGATCCCACACAGTTTATTATCACCAACCGTGTGAGATGCAGAACAAAATATCCTGGAGCACCGTCGATGTATAGTATGCCTATGGCTTATGTGAGAAGGTGTGTCGGCTACAGTCCACAGCCGGCGCCTCAAGCACACAAGCTCGCTCCCCAAATATCATTTCACTATTCAATCATCGCCGGTGTAAGATGGGCACGTGGACCCGCTCGTGAGGGCAACTTCGGTAGCCAACTCCGGCGAGAGCGCGGCCGCAGCCGCCATGCGCGTGCTAACAAGGTGCATGAGCGCGGCCGCAATCTGCGACTGGGCGGCCAAGGCAACCCAAACGTCCGCTGTTGCTTCTCAGGTGGCGGCAACAACATCTGCCTCGGGGATAGCAACTGGCCAGAGTGGCACAACAGCTGTCCGTTCCACAGCGACGGCCTTAGCCCTAATGGAGGCCGCCCACTCCTAGCTCGTGGTGGTCAGCGCACAAATCGAACGAAACTTCTCTGACAACGGTCGGCAACCCACAACCAAAGAGTTGGCAATCACTGAGAGCATTCGAGCAGCCGTTCGTTCCTCAGCCGCATACCTTGTGAGGACGGAGCCCTTCCAAGCCCAAATCACGGCCGCCCACGCCCAGCTCGTGGCGGCCTTTTCCAAAGAGATGGCAGACACGGATGGCGAGATGCTTGACGAGTATGGTGCGATGGATGCCATGGAGCCCCTTCCCCAGGAGACCGTCGGGCGCAAGCTAGACATGGAGGCGATGGTGGAGATCGACGAGCACCAGCCGTAGTAGTACTCTTTGTTTTGTTTAATTAAGAGAGCCGGTCTTTAATTTGTTAGATTAATGTTTAGGTCAGCTCGCTCTGTTTAATTGTTGAACTTGCTCGATTAAGAAGTGTGGGTGTGATGTAGTCTCCTTTGTGTACCCAAATTATGCAATGACGTGGATGACCACAGTAACCAGGGAAATTCAGACCAAAATTTTTGACGTTCAAACTCATCACACACGAGTTAAGCTATCTGAATCATTTGTGATGTTCATATATCGTACACAGTTCTGAATAAGGGACCGTGTCTGATGACACTTTGCGCGCCAGTTTTTTTGCTGAAGTGATTCCAAATTTTCACCTTCCGCGGAAATATCTACCTCCCCGCCCCCTCTCCCTTACCAAAAGCCACATTTCCCCTGTTTCCGCCTTCCTTTCCAAGTTGATACCTTCACTCCTTGCTTGCATCGCCGCCTCCTCGCCGGCGACCCTCCTTCACGCTGCTCGGCCTCGTCTATCCAAGAAGGTAATCCACACCCAACCCCTATCCTCCTCCTCCTTCCACATACCACATGCCCCGACCGCTAGCGCGACACCTTCCACCCAAATCGCTGACCCCTCCACCAAATAAGCGCCGCCCTAAGCCATGCTGCATGTAGTATAGCCAGAATCTCAAGGAGCATTTGGCAGCGGAGAAGCAAATCGCGGCCGCACGCGCGGATGAGGTCACGATGGCTGCCATTCGTGCCGACCCCCAGATCTTGGAGGAGCACCTTGCCATTTGCTAGCTACGCCGGTTAAGCATGCTCGGTTTACCCGTTGCGTGTGTTGCTCCTGCCTTTCCTTCACAAATTCTAGTGAATTGTGCTATCTAATTTTACAATGCAATCTGTTGCTCTAGTGTATATGTTCTATATGTCGTGCAGTGTGGTGCTCACTTATTAAATGTTTGTTAATTAGTTGTCATCTTCAGTTAACTGTTTGGTTCAATTCTGCAAATGTGATGTTTAATTCTTCATGCTACAATTTTGTATTGTCTTCCATGTGAGAAATAAATCGAATTTATCTTTACAACATACATGAGAAACGAATACAATTGCTATATTTCCAAGTTGTCAAGCATGCTTGGTTTGGTTATACATTGTGCAATGTGGTGCTTAGTTAACGTTTGGTTCATTTGTGTTGTGGTGTTTAGTTAACTGTTTGGTTCAATTCTGCAATGTGATGTTCAATAGTTGTGGGTGCATTCTGTTATTGTATACCATGTGAGAAATAAATTGAATTTGGCTGTAGTAAATACATGAGAAATAAATACAATTGCTATATTTCCAAGTTGTTAAGCAAGCTTGGTTTGGTTAACTGTCTGATCTTCTATTAGGAGTATGTCATATTATGCAATGTGGTGCTCAGTTAATGTTTGGTTCATTTGTTGTGGTGTTTAATTAACTCCTTGGTTCAATTCTGTAATGCGATGTCCAATTGTCGTGGGTAGAATTTTGTATTGTTGTGCATGTGAGGAATAAATCGAATTTGGCTGCACTTAATACATGACAAACATATACAAGTGCTATATTTCCTAGTTCTTAATCATGCTTGGTTTGGATAAATGGTTTTCCATGTGGCTTGAATTAATCTGATGAATCTGCAGTGTGCTTATTTTTTATCAACATATTTTACTGATAGCATGCGAACCCTTACTTAACCTGATGACTAACTACCTTATATGTGTTGCAGAGAAACAATGGGAAGCACCAAGGTTTACAATCGAGGTTAGCACGTGCATGGTCTGTTGTCTAATAGCACATTATTGTGCAATTGCAGGAACCATTCTAATATTTAGGTTTTTAACAATTTGGTCTTGCACATGTAGGTCCTGCCGTCAGAGGTTTTAACCCACTGTTCGACTCTTTTTGGATATGGGGAAATGAGTTGTCCATGAATATCAATCAAGTCAAGAAACTCGGAAAGATTGTTAGGATAAAGAACTTAGCGACAAAAAACAATAAGATCTTTGTCTGCACAATGAAGAATACATCAGTTCACTACAAGATGCTATTAACTATTATGCCTTGCCTTTTTTTATTCCTTTACCCCATTTCCAATATAGAGAAGATATTTATGCACATCCTTGTTTTCAGGCCTTTCCAAAGCAGTTCACCGATGATTACCTCTCAAACCACCTCTATGGTCAGGACGCGAGGAAGGTTTTTATACAACACCCACGGTTCAATATTGAAGTGTTCCTGAAGAGGACGAAGGACGAACGGTCAATCATCCATAGGCACTGGCCTAAAGTTGCAAAGACCTTCAACATGAATGAAGGCTCAATATTCACCTTCCGCTTCAGCAGTTTTCTAGATGAGATGCATCTGTCTATATACCGTCTATGATGCTGATTTCGAAAGGCTCTGCATGTTGCATGTGAAACTTGGTGCTGGTGCAGTTGTGTAATGGGGTAGCTGAGTGCTAAAGCTATATCATGTTGTACTCTGATGTATTTCAATTATGAAATCCTGCTTCCTTAATATGGAAATGAAATATATTATGTGATTAATACGAATGGCAATTAGATTAATAAATAGATTATTAATAATAGGGCAATTAGCCTGCTAATGGCAAATTAGCCTGTTAATTGGGTTTTACTATTGCAAACGGTTATTGAGAAAATACCGTGGGCGATGACCTCAGGCAACGCACACAGTTTCTAGGAATAAACCGGGTTGGATCAATGAAGAATCACACACGACCTTCTCTTGAAAACTGTTTGCGTTAGGCCACCTTGCGCAAACGTTTACCACATAAAAACTGTGTGTGATGGACAACCTTTGCCACACAGTTTCTTCTACGCACCGTGTGTGATGCATTCAATAATGCAAATGATAATTTTTAATATCGTGTGCAATGGCAACGCTATCACATACGGTTTAATGGGGAAAATTGTGTGTGATGTACCTGTGAACGGAAACGTTTTCCTTGGAGCGACTGTGTGGGATGTACATACGAATGGAAATGTTTAGCAGGGACTGACTGTATGGGATGTACTTGCGACCAGAAACAATTTCGCCTATATAATTGTATTTTTTTAGCTCTACTGTATGCATTACCGTATTTGAGCGCTCGCCGGTCGCACACGACCTCATTTTGCTGAGCGTGTGTGCCAGGAGGGCATATCCCCGACGGTTTCTGGGTCATGTGGGAAGGACCCCTATCGCCGTCACTCACTAGGCGACGGTTCCAAATGCGGCCGTGGAAAGGGGTTAAAAACTGTTTGTATAGCGCCTACGCGTATCTGTGTAAAAAACAATAATACTTCAAGCACACTAACAAAATAATTATGTCTTCTCAAAATAACTTGGCCAAGGAAAGCTTATCCCTACCAAATCATATAGTCTGGCTATGCTCCATCTTCATCACACAAAATATTTAAATCATGGACAACCCCGATGACAAGCCAAGCAATTATTTCATTCTTTTGACGTTCTCAAACTTCTTCAACTTTCACGCAATATATGAGCGTGAGCCATGGACATAGCACTATAGGTGGAATAGACGATGGTTGTGGAGAAGACAAAAAGAAGGAGATAGTCTCACATCAACTAGGCGTATCAACGGGCCATGGATATGCCCATTAATAGATATCAATGTGAGTGAGTAGGGATTGCCATGCAACAGATGCACTAGAGCTATAAGTTTATGGAAGCTCAAAATGAAACTAAGTGGGTGTGCATCCAACTTGCTTGCTCACGAAGACCTAGGGCAATTTTGAGGAAGCCCATCATTGGAATATACAAGCAAAGTTCTATAATGAAAAATTCCCACTAGTATATGAAAATGATATCATTGAAGATCATGGTGCTACTTTGAAGCACAAGTGTGGCAAAAAGGATAGTAACATTGTCCCTTCTCTATTTTCTCTTTTTTTGGGTCTTCTCTCATTTTTTGGCCTCTTTTTTTATTAGTCCGGAGTCTCATCCCGACTTGTGGGGGAATCATAGTCTCCATCATCCTTTCCTCACATGGGACAATGCTCTAATAATGAAGATCATCACACTTTTATTTACATACAACTCAAAATTACAACTCGATACTTAGAACAAAATATGACTCTATGTGAATGCCTCCGGTGGTGTACCGGGATGTGCAATGAATCAAGAACGACATGTATAAAAAATGATGAACGGTGGCTTTTCCACAAATATGATGTCAACTACATGATCATGCAAAGCAATATGACAATGATGGAGCGTGCCATAATAAACGGAATGATGGAAAGTTGCATGGCAATATATCCTGGAATGGCTATGGAAATGCCATAATAGGTAGGTATGGTGGTTATTTTGAGGAAGGATATGTGGTGGGTTTATGGTATCGGCGAAAGTTGCGCAGTACTAGAGAGGCTAGCAATGGCGGAAAGGTGAGAGTGCGTATAATC
Organism: Triticum aestivum; assembly: GCF_018294505.1. NCBI lineage: Eukaryota > Viridiplantae > Streptophyta > Magnoliopsida > Poales > Poaceae > Triticum > Triticum aestivum. The sequence goes on from NC_057799.1 coordinate 317,572,718, forward strand.
CATGGATTCAACATTAGTCATAAAGAACTCACATACTTATTGCAAAAATCTATTAGTCATCGAAACAAAGTACTACGTGCATGCTCCTAGGGGGATAGATTGGTAGAAAAAGACCATCGCTCATTCCCGACCGCCACTCATAAGGAAGACAATCAAAAAAAAATCATGCCCCGACTTAATCACATAACGGTTCACCATATGTGCATGCTACGGGACTCACAAACTTTAACACAAGTATTTCTCGAATTCACAACTACTTACTAGCATGACTCTAATATCACCATCTTTATATCTCAAAACAATCATAAGGAATCAAACTTCTCATAGTATTCAATGCACTTTATATGAAAGTTTTTATTATATCCTTCTTAGATGCCAATCATATTAGGACTAATTTTATAACCAAAGCAAATTACCATGCTGTTTAGAGACTCCAAAAATAATATAAGTGAAGTACGATAGTTCATCAATTTATATAAAATAAAACCACCGCCGTGCTCTAAAAAGATATAAGTGAAGCACTAGAGCAAATTTTGCCTAGCTCAAAAGATATAAGTGAAGCACATAGAGCATTCTAATAAATCACGATTCATGCGTGTCTCTCTCAAAAAGTGTGTACAGCAAGGATGATTGTGGCAAACTAAAAAGCAAAGACTCAAATCATACAAGACGCTCCAAGCAAAACACATATCATGTGGTGAATAAAAATATAGCCTCAAGTAAAGTTACCGATAGACGAAGACGAAAGAGGGGATGCCTTCCCAGGGCATCCCCAAGCTTAGGATTTTTGACATCCTTGAATATTACCTTGGGGTGCCTTGTTCATCCCCAATCTTAGGCTCTTTCCACTCATTATTCCATAGTCCATCAAATCCTTACCCAAAACTTAAAACTTCACAACACAAAACTCCAACAGAAAATCTCGTAAGCTCCGTTAGTATAAGAAAATAAATCACCACTGTTGGTACTGTTGTGAACTCATTCTTTATTTATATTGGTGTAATATCTACTGTATTCCAACTTTTCCATGGTTCATACCCCCTGATACTAGCCATAGATGCATCAAAATAAGCAAACAACACGCGAAAAACAGAATTTGTCAAAAACAGAACAGTCTGTAGCAATCTGGATATTTCGAATACTTCTGTAACTCCAAAAATCCTGAGGAAATAGGAAGTCCTTGATAATTTTTCTATTAATCTTCTGCAAAAATATTCAACTAGAAATCACTCTCTCGCTAAAAATGAGCATTATTTTCGTGAGCGCAAAGTTTCTGTTTTTCAGCAAGATCAAATTAACTATCACCGTAGGTTATCCCATAGGTCTTACTTGGCACAAACACTAATTTAAGCACAAAACCACATCTAACCAGAGGCTAGATTATTTATTCAAAGCAAAACAGGACCTAAAAAGCAAGAACAAAAATAAAATTGGGTTGCCTCCCAACAAGCACTTTTCTTTAAAGCCTTTTAGCTAGGCATTGATAATTTCAATGATGCTCACATGAAAGATAGTAATTGAAACACAAAGATAGCATCATGAGACATGTGACAAACAAGTTTAAGTCTAACATGCTTCCTATGCATAGGGATTTTATAAGCAAACAAATTAACAAGACAAGCAAAAAATAGCATATGCAAGGAAGGAGAAAGAAACAATAGCAATCTCAACATAACGAGAGGTAATTTTGTAACATGAAAATTTCTACAACCATATTTCCCTCTCTCACAATAATTACATGTGAGGTCATAATCAAATCCAACAATATAACTATTACATAAAATTTTCTCTTCATGATCCACATGCGTGCAAAGTTGACACTCTTCCGAAATAGTGGGATTATCATAAAATAAAGTCATGACTTCTCCGAACCCACTTTCAATATTATTGCAAAAATTATTATCAATCTCATATTAATCATGGGGTTTAAATAAATTTTGAAGATCATAAGAAGAATCACCCCAATCATGATCATTGCAACAATCAGTAGTCATAGCAAAATTAGCATCCCCAAGCTTAGGGTTTTGCATAATATTAGCACATTGACATTAACATAATTTATAATAACATCATTGCAATCATGCTTTTTATTCAAAGATCTATCTTGAATCACTTCATAGAGTACTTCATCACAATTTTCAGATTCACGAATTTCAAGCAATTCATAAAGATAATCTAGTGCACAAAACTCACTAGCAATTGGTTCATCATAATTGGATCTCTTAAAAAGATTGGCAAGCAGATGAGGATCCATAGATCTTAGGTTCTCTGATTTGCAATAAATACACAATTATTCCAACTAAATGAGCAAACGAGCCAAATAAGACATCAAGGCAAATGAAAATACGAACGAAAGAGGGGCGAAGAAAAGGTGAATCTTTCCGAAAATTGTTTTAGAAGTGGGGGAGAGGGAAATGAGAGGCGAATGGCGAATAATGTAATGCGAGAGATGAGAGTTTATAATGGGTAATTGGTATGTCTTCGCTTGGTGTAGATCTCCCCGACAATGGCGCCAGAAATCCTTCTTGCTACCTCTTGAGCTTGCGTTGGTTTTTTCCTTGAAGAGGAAAGGGTGATGCAGCAAAGTAGCGTAAGTATTTCCCTCAGTTTTGAGAACCAAGGTATCAATCCAGTAGGAGATTACACAACAAGCCACTGAATACCTGCACAAACAAACACCAACTTGCAACCAACACGACGAAGGGGTTGTCAATCCCTTCACGGTTGTTCACAAAGTGAGATCTGGTAGAGATGGATAAACGGTAAAGTAATATTTTTGGTATTTTTTGGTTTATGGAACGGAAAGTAAAGATTGCAAAGGAAAGTAAATAGGAAACTAGAATTGTAGATCAGAAACTTATATGATGTAAAATAGACCCGGGGGCCATAGGTTTCACTAGAGGCTTCTCTCAAGATAGAAATTATTACGGTGGGTGAACAAATTACTACCGAGCAATTGATGGAAAAGCGCAAAGTTATGACGATATCTAAGGCAATGATCATGAATATAGGCATCACGTCCGTGTCAAGTAGACCGAAACGATTCTGCATCTACTACTATTACTCCACACATCGACTGACTCCTGCCTGCATCTAGAGTATTAAGTTCATAAGAACAGAGTAACGCATTAAGCAAGATGACATGATGTAGCGGGATTAACTCAAGCAATATGATGAAAACCCCATCTTGTTATCATCGATGGCAACAATACAATACGTGCCTTGCTGCCCCTACTATCACTGGGAAAGGACACCGCAAGATTGAACCCAAAGCTAAGCACTTCTCCCATTGCAAGAAAAACCAATCTAGTTGGCCAAACCAAATCGATAGTTCGAAGAGACTTGCAAAGATATCAAATCATGCATAAAAGAATTCAGAGGAGATTCAAATAATATTCATAGATAAGCTGATCATAAATCCACAATTCATCGGATCACGGCAAACACACCGCAAAAGAGTATTACATCGAATAGATCTCCAAGAACATCGAGGAGAACTTTGTATTGAGAATCAAAGAGAGAGAAGAAGCCATCTAGCTACTAGATATAGACCCGTAGGTCTGAAGTAAACTACTCACGCTTCATCGGAGAGGCAATGGTGTTGATGTAGAAGCCCTCCATGATCGATTCCCCCTCCGGCAGGATGCCGGAAAAGGCCCCAAGATGGGATCTCACGGGTACAGAAGGTTGTGTCGGTGGAAAAGTGGTTCCGTGGCTCCCCTGGATGTTTTTGGGGTATAAGAGTATATATAGGCGAAAGAATTAGGTCAGGGGAGCTACGAGGGGCCCACAAGGTTAGGCGGCGCCCCACCCCCTGGGCGCGCCCTCACGCCTTGTAGCCGCCTCGAGGCTCCTCTGACTTGCACTCCAAGTCTCCTGGGTGTCTTCTGGTCCAAGAAAAATCATGGCGAAAGTTTTATTTCGTTTGGACTCCGTTTGGCATTCCTTTTCTGCGAAACTCTAAAACAAGGAAAAAACAAAAACTGGCATTGGGCTCTAGGTTAATAGGTTAGTCCCAAAAATCATATAAAATAGCATATTAATGCATATAAAACATCCAAAACAGATAATATAATAACATGGAACAATCAAAAATTATAGATACGTTGGAGACGTATCAAATAACATGCACTCATCACCAAGGATAAAAGTGATTGATCATACGCAAACATTCATAGATATAATCATGCAATCACACATTAAGCGTAGTATGATCAAACACATGATCACATAAGTATCTCACGAGCATAACACACAAGTAGCATTTGTAGCAAGGCAAATGAAACCAACAAAAGTAAAAGGCACTCTCTCTCGAAGCCCTATGATCTATACACTTTATCCCTCTTTGGCAACAAGTTACCAAAAAGTTCGAAAACATATAGTGTTATACGACACTCTAGGCATGATCTTCGGGAGCTCCTGAAGGGGTCTTCTCGCTTGTAGCTCCGGTGTGCGTAGACGGCATTGAGAGGAGTCCATCTGCAAATGCTTCTGCTGAAGTCTGTGGAGCTGGTGGAGTAGATGCTGGAGGAGCAACTGTGGCTGTGGTGGCAGGAGCGGAATGAGCAGGTCTCAAGTCTGCAACTGGCTCAGCAGAACACCTCTGTGCCCTTGGCACTGTCTGGAATCTGTTTGTTGTAGTTCTAGCATCATTGTCCTCGGCATCATCTCTCAGCTTCTCAACTATGGTCTGAATCTCTGGCTTCAATTTCCTAGCACTAGTGGCTCATCATCATCTTGGACCTCAGGCACTGGGGCCTTGTTCTTCTCTGTAGCTGATATGTTTCTAGTTGATCTCTTAGGAGCAGAAGGCTTGGGTGCAGCAGGTGGAGGTTTTGTCTTGGGCTTGGAAGGAGCAGCACCAGTCATAATGGCATCAGCCATCAACTTTTGAGACTTGGCAGGTGGTGCAACAACTTCTTCCTCCTCCTCCTCTTCTTCCCTCATGGAAGGTTTGCCAAGAACCTTAGCAGTGTTTGTTCTGGCCCTCTTATTCTTCTTCTTCTTCTTTCCATCTCCAGCTTCATCCTCAGATTGTTCAAGGGTGAATTTCATAGTTTCTTGTGTCACAGTTGACTGCCTCACTTTGGACATAGGAGCTCTACTAGCAGGAGCCTTCTTTTGCAGTCCTGGCTTGGTGGTGTCAGCAACACCAACATACTCTTTCTTGACCACTTTCTTCTTGGATGTCACTTCTTCCTCAATCACAAAATCCTCATCTTCACTGTCAGAATTCCTCTTCTTCCTCTGTCTAGTAGCAGCCTTTGGCAAGTTGCTAGGGGTGCTTCTGCTACCCTCATCATAGCTACCACTAGGGCTTGTGCCCTCACTGAGGTTGACTTGCTCCTCTGACCTGTTCTGACTATCACTGGCCTCAGACATCTCTACAAACTAACCCTGTGAATAGATGGATGTAGGTAAAGTGGATGAGCATCACAAAAGACAACTGGTTTTTGCAAAAATTGATTCAAAAATCTTAACTTTAGTTTTCTGCAGAAAGCATTTCGGAGCTACCGATATGATAATCTTGGTGACACCGAAACACTTAACAGAGTCTAAACATGCAGTTTCGGTCAGGCTGAGTTGTAGTTCGGTGACTCCGATATGCTAGGGTTTCACTGATAAATTGCTTTCGGTCTCACCGACCAGTGCGTTTTGGTCAGACCGAGTTGTACTTAGTGCAATGGCCAGGGCCAATAGGTGGGACCGAAAACTCCATTTCGGTTGGTCCGAGATGAGTTTGGCGGAAACCTAACCCTAAGATTTTGCATCAACTCTAATCTAGAGGAGTTTTTGTGTGGATAGGAAGTTTTCAATCTTGGCAAGAATATAGGCATTTACTTTGTGCATTGAATCGGAGAATGGAAATTGCACAAAGGGGTCGAACCATACCCTAACTTGGTGATGGCTCGCTACGGCGGCAATGGCGGATGCGATCTCCGTTGACGGCGACGGAGACCTACGACAACGGCGCACAGGTGGAGACGACGATGATCTGGAGACCAAGAGCGGCAACAATGGGGGGGCGAGCTCGAGAGTTTGAAGAAATTTCCAAACGAGGGGTCGCGGTATATATACCCATTAGCTGTCGGTGGCGCTGAGTGGAACGGTTCGGTGGCACCGAGATGCAAAACTGCTTGCAGTTGCTGCAACTCGGTGAAACCTAATAGTTCTAATTGGTGGCACAGAGGTGAAAACCTAGATCAACCTAGTGGTTTCGGTGGGACCGAGTATGAATGTGTTGGTCTGGCCGAAATTCACTAAGAGGTTTGGAGTTTAGCCCTTGATGGATCGGTGGCTCCGAGTGCTCCTCGCCAGGAGGGTCCGAAAAAGACTTGTTCAAATTTTGTGATGTAGCATGAATAGAATTTGAGAAGAGAAAAAGCATAGATAGCTAGAGAGAGTACTTAGGCATTCTTGTCTGTCCATTTGGCCAATAAAAACCAAACACTCAAAACAACAAATGGATGTCCTTAAATGGAGAAAATTATGCATCCAACATGCTCACACAATAAGATAGCAAATGAAACATGTGACAAATCATGCACCTACACTCTAGCATCTATCAAGCAATTGGCGATGACTAGGTCATCTATATATGAGTATATTGACTTAGGAGTCAAATGAGAACATTTGATCGTAGGTCATACTCATTGTTTAAGCACAAGTGTGGTTACCACTTTTACCTAAAGCATTGTTGTGTTCACACCATTAGAGTTGTTTAGCTCAATTTTTAGAGCAAAGCTCCCCCTAGATGTGATATTCCCCCTAAGAGGGATGAACTAACCTTGCGTTTTGTCGATGGCGACTTCATGTAGATGTTGAACATGTGGATGCTCAATGTTGATGTAGATCTTTTGGAGCAATCCATTGGAGTGTTGCACTTTCAATACCTACATGGGTTAGTCCCACAAGGAACATACAAGGATATCCATACACATAGAGTGAAACACAAGTATGATGATGTCCATGAAAGCATTAGGTTACCTTGTCCATTGTCTTACCAACAAGAGGGTTTGTGACTCCATGAACTAGTGCAAGATATGGAAGTTGATTGCACATGTTCTTGCCAAAATGAATATGAGTGAAGTATGTTGGCGGAGTCACCCTCAAGAACACTCTAGTTCTTATTCTTTGGGATCCACATCAACTTGATGGGAATCCTTGGAGTTGTAGTCATACTTGATGAAGTGGAACTTGACGTAGTCTTGGGAACCCACTTGACCACGGCCTTAGGAGCTTCTTCAAATGAATCAATCGCTTCTTGAAGCTTGTCCTTGCCTTTTAGCTTGTGGTCTTGTGGTGGAAGATCATCTTGAGCTTGTGTTCCCTTGAAAGAAGTGGGATCATACTTCTGTTGTTGAGCAACAAACTTCGTCTTGGGGTATTGATCTTCTTCCCACTCAACTCCATTGGCATTGAACTGTTATTCAAAACCAACACCTTGATTCTTCCGATGCCTTCCTTGCTTGCATACAATTTCCTCAAATTGCTTACTTCCGGCAAGGCTCTTGTAAACACCTTTCTCTATAATTCCCTTCAATAAGTTATTTTCTTGCTCAAGTGTAACTTGGCTAAATCATTAGTGGAATCAAGAGAACTACTAGAAGCAACAATATTGGATTTAACATGGTTATTGTTACTACTAGAGGAAGACTCTTTCTTGCTCTTATTGCTAGATTTTACTTGTGGAAAATAAGTAGACAAGAGGAGACGTTTGGCAAGATAAGAAGAACTCTTCTTCCGAAGATCATCATTGATAGCTTTTAGGAACTCGTGCTCTTGCTCTAAATTTAGCTTCTCGAAGCGTAGCTTCTCATGAGTCCTTAGGAGCTCTCTATGATGCTCTAGAGTTGTTTCATGAGCCAACTTAAGAGTGTTTAGTTCTTTAGTTAGACGCTCAATCTCCTTATTATCATTGTCATCCGTTTCATCTTGATTAGCATGATTAATAGCAAGTTCATCATAGTTTTCATCACTAGTGTTGTCAACAAGTAAATCATCATCACCTAGCAAATCATCTTAATCACTATTGAAATCAACATACTCGGGGTGTGATACCTTAGGGCCTTTAGCCATGAAGCATCTTCCAATTCCTTCATTTGGTGACTCAAATACGTCGTAGGAGTTGGATTCCACAAGTGCAAGACTGGCAACACCTTCATCTTGAGTACCTTCGAAGTCGGAGTGTTAGCTTCTCTCGGAGTAGTTGTTGGAGTTGGAACCGTATACCCATTCACCAACGTGAGCTTGATGTCTTTGTCTTGTGTAGCTCTTTGATGACTTGTCCTTCCTTTCAGAATCCTTGCTTCTACGACAGGGTCTTCGTTCATAACGATCATCTATACTCCTCTCTATTGGAGGTGATTCATCTCTTCTACTTCTCCTTTTTGGTGAATCTTCTCTTTTGTTGTAGGGAGCCGTACACTCATTGGAGTAGTGTCCCGGACTTCCACAGTTGTAGCAATTACGATCATGACTAGAAGATCTTTTGTCATTGTAGGATCTTGACTTGGAGCTTCTCTCTTTGCTTCTATTCTTGTAAACTTGTTGAAGTTCTTCACCATTAATCTCAATTCTTCATTGGAGACTTGCTTCTCACTTGATGTTGTAGGAGCATCAGTTGAAGCTTTGTAAGCACCACTTGACTTGTTGTGGAGCTCTTCCTTATTCTTGAGTGACATATCATGACCAACAATTCTACCAATGATTTTCGTGGGCTTGACATCTTTGCAATTGGGCATCATTTGGATCAAGGTGCACACGGTATCATATATTCCATCCAAGGCTCTTAGGATCTTCTTGATGGTGAATTTGCCGGTCATCTCTTCGCTTCCTAAGCCGGCAATCTCATTTGTGCTGAGAGCAAGCCTAGAGTACATCTCGGCGACTCCATCAGCATCCTTCATCTTGAACTTGTCAAGTTGACTTTAAAGCACATCCAATTTAGATTCCTTGACAGACTCGGTACCTTCGTGCATATCAACTGAAGTATCCCAAATTTCCTTTCATTCTCAAGGTGACTGATTTTGCCGAATTCTTTGGGGCACAATCCATTGAAGAGAATATCACAAGCTTGAGCATTGTATTGCAACATCTTCATCTCTTTCGCGGATGCTTCACGATCCAGTTCTTTTCCATCCTCAAAGAAATCACCTTGCAAGCCAATACGCACAATAGCCCAAACGACGGGGTTATGACCAAGAATATGCATTTTCATCTTATGCTTCCAACTAGCAAAATTAGTACCATCAAATTAAGGACCTCTACGGTGGTAATTTCCCTCGCTAGACGCCATACTCTCCTAGGTTGTGAAACGAAGGCTATGATCACCAAAGCTATGGAAATCAAGGCAAATGGAGACCAAAGCTCTGATACCACATGTAGGATCGAAAGTAGGTCTAGAGGGGGTGATTAGACTACTTGACCAAATAAAAATCTAACATTTTCCCAATTTTAGTTGTGGGCAGATTTTAGAACTAGCACAAGTCAAGCAATCAACCTACACATGCAATTCTAAGAGTGTAGCAGCGGAAAGTAGAACATTGCATATGAAGGTAAAGGGAAGGGTTTGGAGAGTGCAAACGCAATGGAGACACGGATATTTTTGGCGTGGTTCTGATAGGTGGTGATATCGTACGTCCACGTTGATGGAGACTTCAACCCACGAAGGGTAACGATTGTGCGAGTCCACGGAGGGCTCCACCCATGAAGGGTCCACGAAGAAGCAACCTTGTCTATCCCACCATGGCCATCGCCCACGAAGGACTTGCCTCACTTGGGTAGATCTTCACGAAGTAGGCGATCTCCTTGCCCTTACAAACTTGTTGGTTCAACTCCACAACTTGTCAGAGGCCCCCAAGCGACACCTAACCAATCTAGGAGACACCACTCTCCAAAAGGTAATAGATGGTGTGTTGATGATGAACTCCTTGCTCTTGTGCTTCAAATGATAGTCTCCCCAACACTTAACTCTCTCTCACAGATTTGAATATGGTGGAAAGATGATTTGAGTGGAAAGCAACTTGGGGAAGGCTAGAAATCAAAGATTCTTGAGGCTGGATTGGTATATCTTGATCTCAACACATAAGTAGGTGCTTCTCTCTCAGAAATGTATGCTGGAAGTGTAGGCACGTTTTGATGGCTCTCTCTTATATGGAGAAGGGGGTGGAGGGGTATATATGGCCTCCATACAAAATCCAACTGTTACACACATTTGACCCAACTCGGTCAGACAGAATAGATTAACTCGGTGAGACCGACTTAGTTCAAAATGTGAACGTTATGAATCTCGATGGACCGACTGGAACAACTCGGTGGGACCGATGTTCTAGGGCTTAGGGAAAACATCAACTCGGTGGCACCGATTGCATCAACTCGGTGAGACCGAAGTGAAGCAATAAGGCAACAGAGAGAATGTCCAGCCAACTCGGTGAGACCGATTGCATAACTCGGTGAGACCGAAATAAATGCAACAAGTCATAGAGCGTTGGCAAGGCCATCTCGGTGAGGCCGAGATCCATATCGGCGTGACCAAACTGTTAGGGTTTCTTGCAGTGGCTATGTCATATGAACTCGGTGGCTCCGGATAGAAAGAATCGGTGGAGCCTAGTTGGAGTTTGGGATTTTGACATATTTGGAATGAGAAAGTGGTTGAGGGATTTGGAGCAATGTCACTAAGCATTTGAGCAAGCAAGCCATTAAGCAACACCTCATCCCCTTTTAATAGTATTGGATTTCCTATGGACTCAATGTGATCTTGGATCACTAAAATAGAAATGAAGAGTCTTGAGCTTTTGCCAATATGTGTCCTTAGCATTTTGAGGGGTCCACATATCTAGTCCATGCCATGCCATTCATTGAACTTTCTGAAATATTAGACTTGAATGAATATTAGTTCAGTGAGCTATACGTTGTTATGAATTACCAAAACCACCTGGGGATTAGTTGCACTTTCACAACCCCCTCTCCCCCCGAGTACGCCACTGGCCTACTCGTCGTCGAAATTCCGGCCTATGAATAAATGGCAAGAGGTGGTGCAAATCTTTAGTGCCATACCGCTAGTGGTGGTGGTGTTGGATCACCTTATATAGTGTGCTCTTCCCACTACACTTAGTGATTGATATGACAAGAGAAAGAGAGGACGACACGCTTGCCTCACCTGACCTAGCCGGGCTCGGGCCTATTTGTGCCGCCATCGTAGTCTACTTCATCCCGAACACTGGCGCACACCGGCGAGCAGGAGAGCAGGTCTCTGAAACCTCTTGCTCTTATGATCCCACATCGGGAGAGGACAAATTAGGTTTTTAGGAACTGCTTCGCGCGACTGCTCGCATTGTTCATCACGGTTCGTCTACGTCCAAGGCCAGGCGCTGCTGCACTTCGTCATCACCAATGTCTGCTTCGACCGGTCTTCGGCAACATCGTTGTCGACAACATCACCTCTGCAACAGCCTCCGGCACTTCATCTACAACCGATCAGTACATGTGCCGTGATCTGATTTTTTATTATTATTGCTACTGTTGCATGTGCAATGCTGCTATTTATGATGTTTTGTTCATCTGGTATGCTACGGCTACATGCTAATAATTATTTTAATCATGATTTATATTCTCAAAATAAAATTGAGGGGTATTTTATATTCTCAAATTAATCATGAAATTTCATAATTGTCCAACACGGCCTTCTGGCAGGACGCGCGGATACCTGGCGGGCCGCTCGCGGTG